>NC_092336.1:309760833-310066666 GCF_046630445.1 Rutidosis leptorrhynchoides | reverse complement strand
AACAAACCCCATCCAAAGTACCGGATGCTTTAGTACTTCGAAATTTATATCATATCTGAAGGGTGTCCCGGAATGATGGGGATATTCTTATATATGCATCTTGTTAATGTCGGTTACCAGGTGTTCACCATATGAATGATTTTTATCTCTATGTATGGGATGTGTATTGAAATATAAAATCTTGTGGTCTATTATTATGATTTGATATATATAGGTTAAACCTATAACTCACCAACATTTTTGTTGACGTTTTAAGCATGTTTATTCTCAGGTGATTATTAAGAGCTTCCGCTGTCGCATACTTAAATAAGGACGAGATTTGGAGTCCATGCTTGTATGATATTGTGTAAAAACTGCATTCAAGAAACTTATTTTGTTGTAACATATTTGTATTGTAAACCATTATGTAATGCTCGTGTGTAAACAGGATATTTTAGATTATCATTATTTGATAATCTACGTAAAGCTTTTTGAACCTTTATTGATGAAATAAAGGTTATGGTTTGTTTTAAAATGAATGCAGTCTTTGAAAAACGTCTCATATAGAGGTCAAAACCTCGCAACGAAATCAATTAATATGGAACGTTTTTAATCAATAAGAACGGGACATTTCAGTATTAATATTGAAAACTCTTCCGCAGCCCTGCCCATTAGAATTCCCCTGATTCGGGAAATTTTCTACTAAAGTGGCCCGATTTTCCACATCCAAAACAAACTATGGCGGTGTTATTTGTTCTGACATTATTTGTTCTTTTAGTTCTATTATGCATTGGTCCATAGATCTCGCACTTCGTCGCGCTATGACCATTTCTTTTACACCTGTTGCAAAATGTCGTGCATAACCCCGGGTGATGCTCTTCACATCTTTGGCATGGCTGTTTTTGGTTTTTGCTGCCATTGTTGTTATTGAGATTGTTGTTGGGATTGTTATTGCTGTTGTTGTTGTTGTTGTTGTTGTTGTTATTGTGACGGTTATTATAGTTATTGTTGGGACGTTTGTTGAAGTTGTTGTTGCGATTGATGTTGAAGTTGTTGGGATAGTTATTGCGATTGTGGTCGTGATTGTTGTTGTTGTTGTATTGGTGACTCTTGTCATTGGTTTCTTCCCACTTTCTCTTGACTTATTTCATGTTAGCCTCTTCGGTCGCCTGCTCTTTAATCCTTCCTTCGATCTGGTTAACTAATTTGTGAGCCATTCGACTTGCCTTTTGTATGGAGGCGAGCTCGTGTGAACTCACATCTTCTTGAATCCTTTCTGGTAACCCTTTTACAAATGTGTCGATCTTCTCTTCTTCGTCTTCGAACGTTCTGGGACACAATAGGCACAATTCTGTGAATCGTCGTTCGTACGTGGTGATATCAAAACCTTGCGTTCGTAATCCTCTAAGCTCTACCTTGAGCTTATTGACCTCGTTTCTGGGACGATACTGCTCGTTCATCAATTGCTTGAATGCTGACCACGGTATTGCGTAAGCAGCATCTTGTCCTACTTGCTCGAGATAGGTATTCCACCATGTTAATGTCGTACCTGTGAAGGTATGCGTAACGCACTTTACTTTGTCTTCTTCAGTACATTTACTTATGGCAAACACCGATTCAACCTTCTCGGTCCACCGTTTCAATCCGATTGGACCCTCGGTTCCATCAAATTTCAAAGGTTTGCAGGCAGTGAATTCTTTGTAGGAACATCCTACACAATTTCTTGTGGAATTTGTTCCACTGCTAGAACCAGAGTTATTGTTGTTATTTTGCATTGCGGCCTGCACTACGGGTATGTTCGCAGCAAGGAAAACACAGAAGTCTTCCTTACTCATGTTCAAGTTCTGACGAGTCGTCGGTGCCATTTCCTTCAAAAATAGCCAAAAGAATTGAGTTAACCATATAGAATTTAAGAGTAGTCAATAGTATTTCGTAGCACAATATGAACTTATTTATAAAACTTTTTCTTCATATTAGCATTTTATAGTTTTAATTCGGGTAGTACCTAACCGTTAAGTTCATACTTAGTAGCTATTATACAATTCAACTACTACGATTCTATATGAAAAACTTATTACAATAATATTTTGCGTTCAAACTGTTATACAATATTTTACAAACATACAATACCCCTATTATACATATAGAATGAAATATAGCACATAATAACTTGCTACTCGGCAGCTATAAAGGCAATTCTAGTTAATACGCAAGACGTTCAGCAAAAGAAATAAAGACACGTAATTCATAAGTCTAGAAACAAGTCATGCATTCTGGTTGTACTAATATTATTTCCCATCCTTGGTTATGTGGCAGATAACCATTATGACCGTTAGCTAGGCAGCATGTTGTAACGTCGTTAAAAGGACGAGGGTTTCGTAATGCCCAACAGCCCTATAACAATCTAAAAACCTTGTTTCTCACCTCAACTACCGAGTCCGTCACTTGTGGGAATGTTTTATTTAAAAGTTGCAACCCAATGTTCTTTTTCCCAATTTGATGAGAAGCCAACTTTATTAACCCGTAAGTATAACATGCTTCTTTATGTTGTATGTTAGAAGCTCTTTCTAAAGAACGGAGTCCTCTGTTGGGATATGTTGAGTCAAAATAGGTTCGTAACCTGTACCGTAAAATTGCATCTGGGTTTCCCGCACTAAATGCCTTAAAGAAAACTTGGCGTAACTTAAAGTCTCCCCAATGTGATATACCGTATCTTTCAAAGGAAAGCCTTTTATCTACTAAGGCATGCCTGGAATGTCCTTCAAACGTTTGACAAACTAATTTTGCCGTAACTAATTGTGCTGATGAATTCTGCCCGACTCTAGATAAGATTTCATCAATCATATCTCCTAGTAGGTCTTTTAAAATTTTTGGTTGTCTATCCTTAACGTCCATTTTTGTTTTTATACTGTAAAATAAACAAGGATTAAATTCGTAAAAGGTAATTAACAAACAATACAAGCAATTTTTATATATAACCTAAAAATACAAACACACTACAATACATATATTACACAACATGATTACAACTTTTTATTCCGACTCACTCGTTTCTTCTTCTTCAGACTTAGTTCGTTTGGCTAATTTCCTAGGGATACATGGTGATCCTCTAATACGAGCAGTCATTTTCACAAATGGTTTAGAAATACCTGGTGACCTAGATGTTCCCGGATTATTGTTAAAATCTAAGAAATACGGGCATTTACGATACATATAAAGTTAATCGGGGTCGGAATCAGGTTTCTCTATTTTGATGCACTTTCCTTTATTATTCTCTTTTGCTTTATTAAATTGAGTTGGGGTAATTTCTATAACATCATCGAAATCCTCGTCGGGATCCGATTCATCAGAAAATTGGTAATTTTTCCAATATTTTGCTTCCTTGGTGGAAACACCATTGACCATTTTTAACTTTGGTCCATTGGTTGAGGATTTTCTTTTATTTAATCGTTTAACTGTAGGTATTAATATTTCATCCTCCGAAACCTCTTCTTCTTCCGGTTTCTCTTCTTCCGGTTCCTCCTCTTCTGGTTCCTCCTCTTCCGATTCCTCCTCTTCCGGTTCTTCCTCGGGAATTTGTGAATCTTCCCAAAATATATTCAACTCTTCATTATTATTAGGTGAGTTGATGGGATTTGTACTAGAGGTAGACATCTATCACACAATATCAAACACGTTAAGAGATTAATATATCACATAATATTTACATGTTAATAATATATAGTTTCTAACAAAAAAATGTTAAGCTTTCTTTTTTTTTTTTTTTTTTTTTTTAAGAAAACACGGTCGAAGTCCAGACTCACTAATACATCCTAACAAACTCGGTAAGACACACTAATACAATTTTCTTGTTCTCTAAGACCAACGCTCGGATACCAACTGAAATGTCCCGTTCATATTGATTATAAACGTTCCGTATTAATTGATTTCGTTGCGAGGTTTTGACCTCTATATGAGACATTTTTCAAAGACTGCATTCGATTTTAAACCAAAGTATAACCTTTAATTTATCGTTAAAGGTTTAAAAATGATAATAAAAAATATAGCGTCTTCACAAGACCATTACATAATGGTTTACAATAATATTACACAACAACATATGTCTTCGAATGCAGTTTTCAAACAATATTATACAAGCATGGACTCCAAATCTTGTCCTTAATTTAGTATGCAATAGCGGAAGCTCTTAACAATTACCTAAGAATAAACATGCTTAATACGTCAACAAAAATGTTGGTGAGTTATAGGTTTAACCTATATATTTATCAATCGTAATAATAGACCACAAGATTTCATATTTTCATTTTTCATAAACATCATCCCATACATAGAGATAAAAATCATTCATATGGTGAACACCTGGTAACCGACATTAACAAGATGCATATAAGAATATCCCCATCATTCCGGGACATCCATCGGACATGATATAAAAACTCGAAGTACTAAAGCATCCGCTACAACGGATGGGGTTTGTTAGGCCCAATAGATCTATCTTTAGGATTCGCGTCAATTAGTAGACTGGTTTACTAATTCTTAGGTTACCAAGCAAAAAGGGGCATATTCGGTTTCGATCGTTCAACCATAGAAAGTAGTTTCATGTACTGGTGTCTATTTTGTAAAACATTTATAAAGCTGCATGTATTCTCATCCAAAAAATATTAGATTTTAAAAGTGGGACTATAACTCACTTTCACAGATTTTTACTTCATCGAAAAGTAAGACTTTGCCACGGGTTGATTCACGAACCTATAACAAATATGTACATATATATCAAAGTATGATCAAAATAATTACAGCATTTTTTTATTACGTTTTAATGATTTGAGTTTGTTAAGTCAGCAGTCCTCGTTAGTAACCTACAACTAGTTGTCCACAATTAGATGTACAGAAATAAAGTAATATATATTATCTCGAATTAATCCACGACCTCGTGTATACAAGTCTCAGGCTAGATCACAACTCAAAGTATATATAATATTTTGGAATCAACTTCAACCCTGTATAGTTAACTCCAACATTACTGCATATAGAGTGTCTATGGTAGTTCCGAAATATATATATAGATGGGTCGATATGATATGTTAAAACATTGTATTCGTGTCTATAGTATCCCAAGATTACATAATATATGTTAGAATACATGTATAATATAATATAAGTTAATTAAGTTAGGATTTGTATAGATTTTTTACAAATTTCACGTAGCTATAACAAGCAAAATTATCCAATCTTGTTTTACCCATAACTTCTTCGTTTTAAATCCGTTTTGAGTGATTCAAGTTGCTATAGTATCCCAAGATTACATAATATAGCAACATTGTATTCAAGTTGCTATGGGTTTGATAATTAAAAACTATGATAAACTTTGATTTAAAAGTTGTTCTTCTGGAAAAATAATTTTTCTTATGGACATGAAACTATATCCAAAAATCATGGTTAAACTCAAAGTGAAAGTATGTTTTTCAAAATGGTCATCAAGACGTCGTTTTTCGACTGAAATGACTACCTCTTACAAAATTGACTTGTAACCTGTATTTTCGACTATAAACTTATACTTTTTCTGTTTAGTTTCATAAATTTCAGTTCATTATGAAACTATAGCAACTTGAATCACTCAAAACGGATTTAAAACGAAGAAATTATGGGTAAAACAAGATTGGATAATTTTACTTGTTGTAGCTACGTGAAATTTGTAACAAATTTATACAAATCATAACTTAACTAACTTATATTGTATTATACATGTATATTATGTAATCTTGGGATACCATAGACACGAATACAATGTTTTGACATATCATATCATCCCATTTATATATATATTTCAGAACAACCATAGACACTCTATATGCAGTAATGTTTGAGTTAGCTATACAGGGTTGAGGTTGATTCCAAAATAATATATATACTTTGAGTTGTGATCTAGCATGAGACTTGTATACACGGGGTCGTGGATTGATTCGAGATAATATATACTGCTTTATTTCTGTACATCTAACTGTGGACAACTAGTTGTAGGTTACTAATGAGGACTGCTGACTTAACAAACTCAAATCATTAAAACGTAATAAAAATGTTGTAATTATATTTTGATCATACTTTGATATATATGTACATATTTGTTATAGGTTCGTGAATCGACCAGTGGCCAAGTCTTATTTCCGGCAAAGTAAAAATCTGTGAAAGTGAGTTATAGTCCAACTTTTAAAATTTAATATTTTTAGAATGAGAATACATGCAGTTTTATAAATGTTTTACAAAATAGACACAAGTAATTGAAACTACATTATATGGTTGAATGATCGAAGCCTAATATGCCCCTTTTAGCTTAGTAGCCTAAGAATTAGGGAACTGGCCCCTAATTGATGTGAATCCTAAAAGTAGATCTACGGGAACTATCAACCCCCATTCTGGAATTTGGAATGCTTTAGTACTTCGAGTTTATCATGTCCGATGGGTGTCTCGGAATGATGGGGATATTCTATATGCATCTTGTTAATGTCGGTTACCAGGTGTTCACCATATGAATGATTTTTATGCAGATTGCATGTTATTGAAAAATGGAAATGAAAATCTTGTGGTCTATTATTACGAGTTGATAAATATATAGGTTAAACCTATAACTCACTAACATTTTTGTTGACGTTTAAAGCATGTTTATTCTCAGGTGATTATTAAGAGCTTCCGCTGTTGCATGCTAAATTATGGACAAGAGTTGGAGTCAGCATGCTTGTATAATATTGTTTAAAAACTGCATTTGAAGATTTAATTGATGTGTAATATTATTGTAAACCATTATGTAATAATCGTGTGAAAACGCTATATTTTAGATTATCATTATTTGATAATCGTCGTAATATTTTAAACCTTTATCGATAAAATAAAGGTTATTGTTTGTTTTAAAATCGAATGTAGTCTTTGAAAAACGTCTCATATAGAGGTCAAAACCTCGCAACAAAATCAATTAATATGGAACTTTTATAATCGATATGAACGGGACATTTCATACTTTGCCTATATCATACATGTATTTATGCATGTCATGACTATTTCCTTGTATTATACTAGTCTTGGTTAAGTCCGAGGTAATATAATATAATCTTGATTAGTTAAGACAATAGTTATACAATACGTCAGATAAATCGTAAGACACATGTACACAATACGTCTAGATTAATTCTAAGACAATAGTTGTGCAATGGGTCATGATTGAGTCTTGTACAATACGTATACAATACGTCTTGATTAAATTCTAAGATTATATATTGGACTATTGGACAATATTTGGACTACTAACATTGAACTACTAACTTGACAACTTAAACAATCACATGTAATTGAAAATATTATGTGAATATAATTGTACTATATATATATATATATATATATATATATATATATATATATATATATATATATATATATATATATATATATATATATATATATATATATATATATATAGGTTTGTAAATCCGGAGACTACCGTACACTTTTCACTACGCTGTGATTTCAATTTCCAACTTTGTATCGTGAGTTATAGTTTCCCTATTTCAAACTCCATAAATATTTTGGCATGAGAATACATACAATTTATATTTTTCGAAATAGACACAAGTAGCTAAATATATTCTGCGTTGAGTTTGTACCTTTGCATATTTTCCCTAGTTAGTCTGGTAACTATTAGTTACATGTTATAAGAACATGTAAGCACGAATCCTATTGATAGATCTATCGATTTTGACCACCCCAACCGTACTAGCCATTCTAGTAGCGTAAACGGTTGCATAGTACTTCGTTATTTACTCTCGGTACAGTGTATGGTATTGATATTTATGAAGGGAATATGCCAATAATATTTTGTTAAGTATGGTTACATGGGCGCTCAACTGAAGTAGAATGATTTTATAAATGTTTCCAAATATGAAATCTTGTGGTCTATATTTATATTGGATGCTAGCAAACTAAGCCTATATCTCACAAACAATTTTGTTGACGTTTTAAGCATGTTTATTCGCAGGTCCTTAAGAAGTCTTCCGCTGTGACTATTTGCTCAAGATGTTGCATGGTGTCGTCATGCATTTGTTTAAAAGAATAATTGCATTTAAGATCGTTGTTATGTAAAATATTGTTATGTCACATGTGTATCATTTGTAAAACTTATGCATTAAGGTGATCATATCTTAAATGATCACCTACATCGTTTGGAAATTTCATTTTATATATTGAAAGAACGATCTTTTTATAAAGAATGTAATGTTTTACTAAAACGTATCATATATAGGTCAAATACCTCGCTATGGGACCAATGAATAATGTACTCGTTTATAGTGATATGGACGGGTCGTTTTAACCCTAATTTTGACCCATTTCAAAATTAGTCTTCCAAATACATCAAAATGGGTTCCAATACTTCCATAATAACTAATCCTAGTGATTATACTTCAAATTACTAGCCATAACATGGCCAAATCATCAACCAACCCAAAATCCACCAACGAGGGTCAACCACACCCGCCACTAGTCTAAATTACCCATTTACTAACTAGTGGGGTTTACTCAAGAACATGCAAATTCAAAGCCCTAAGTTGAACAACACTCATAATTAATGAAACTCGGATTCGAGACTTACCAGTACCCTCAAAACGTAGCTAGGAGCGAGGTGAACAACTTTAACTCTTGAGATTTCACCCGAATCAAGCTTCTTCTTCTCCAAATCGAGCTTCCTCTCTCTAGAAGTGGGTTTCTCTCACTAAGATGAGAAGAGAGTGTTTTAGTGAATGAGAATGAGGTGAAATGAAGTTATGGGTAGGGTTTGATCAGTTTTGTGGATCAAAAACTGTCCATACGCGAAATGACTCAAATGCCCCTCATTAAACCCGTTTTTAAAAAGCTGAAATTCGCTGAAAATGCATGTGGAACGTCGTTCCACTTAACCCCTGAAACGTCGTTCTTAAATCGGAACTCTGTTCCAAATTCTTTCTCTAGACAGCTTCTGATCAAATCTTACTACTGGAACGTCGTTCCAGTAACTGGAAGTCGTTCCAGTAACTGGAAGTCGTTCCACTTCCTGGAACCTCGTTCCACCTTATTCTGATGTAAAATCTAAAAATGCATAAGTGTTAGTGTAAGACCCAAATATTTATTGTACATAATGTATTTATGGTGTACGATGCGTGTATGAAGTGTACGTGTTGCTTGCTCGAACGTCGAAGGAAACTGGACGTTGTCCGAAGTAACAAGGTGTGTACGTATCTTTTAACCCCAAATAAAGTTTGAGTTGATGTTTCAAAGCCTTACCATTGGATAGAATATCTTATTACGTTTCCAACGATATTTGATTCATCGAAAACGGAGTTACGGTCGAAAAGTTATGGCCAAAACAAGTTGCTGAAACCTGTTTTGGGCTCGACCACAATTTCCAGTTATTTGGAGCGGCGCTCCACCTTCTGGCGCGGCGCGCCGATTGCTGCAGAGGCAATTTTCAGCCTTTTTAAAAGGTTTAAATGAGGGGTACTTTGGTCTTTTCAATTAGGGTCGGTTTGGGGTCATCAAGACTGACCTAGAACTCCATTGGAGATCATTTCTCACCCACACAAACACTCCCATCCTCAAACCCTAGAGAGAGATTGAGTTCTAGTGAGAGAGAACTCCATTTGGAGAAGAAGGAGGTTGTTTCGGGTCAAACCTCAAGCATTAAAGTTGTTCTACTCGTCAACGGCATCATTTTAGCGGTATTGGTAAGTTCTAACTCCTAATTTCATTGTTGATTGTGCTATTCAAAGTTAGGGTTTGAACTTGATTTGTTGATAAACCCATTTAGACTCATGAAGTGGGTTTAGTGATGCTAGTAATCGGGTTTATTGTTAGTGTTGGTGGATTTTGGGTTGGTGAACAAATTGGTTATGTTTAGAACTTGAATTTGGGTTTAATCACTAGGTTTAGTGATTATGGAAGTATTGGAGCCCATTTAGGGTTATTTGGTTGACTAATTTTGACTATGGGTCAAAATTAGGGTTTGGTGACGGTTATGACCCAATTGTCGATTTAGTAAGGTTTATAAACTTAAAATGGATTAAGTTGAAGTATAAAACCGAGTTAAATATGTTTTGGTGTCAAAACTTGCTAATGGCGTGTTATTGACTTCTTATGGGACAAATTAGGGTTTAACTGTCTTTATGGGAAAGATAGGTGTTTAACACCTATGATTGGGTTTAATTGGCGTATTAAGACCATTCCCACTTGTGTTAGTGATTATTGGTTAATTTTGGGCACGGTTTGTACTTAGAAGTGCATTTGGGTCAAATTTGCACTAAGTGTCAAATTGGGTTGGTTTGTAAATCCAATCTAAGTGTGTTGTTGAATTTGTGATAATGGAATAGGTACTTTCCATTGACGAGTTGCAGATTATTCGGTAGCATTCTTCAAGGCGACAAGGTGAGTGGAATAATTATATGTGTAGGTATATAATGTATCTATTTGTTGTAGCGTGAAATGTGTAGTGTCGAGGTGTTAAGACACCACGTTTCACGTGAAGAGTGTAGCATCGAGGTGTTAAGATGCCACTCGGGTGTAGCATCGAGGTGTTAAGATGCCACCTAGGAGTGTAGTGTCGACGTGTTAAGACACCACTCCGTAAAAATAATGAGTGATGCATCGAGGTGTTAAGATGCCACTCAGGGTGATGTGCCGAGGTGTTAAGGTGCCACCCTAGGGGTTAGTGGTGCGAGGTGTTAAGTGCCCTAACGGATGTTATGAACACCGATGGTGTTTTCACGAGCGCCGTTCCCTTGTACTATTGGTTAACCATGGTTATTTGTGTTGTAAGCGTATTATATTATTCGAGTTATATTCATATGCGGTTGTTATGCTAGCTTGTGGTATTGGAGATTTATAGCTTGTTATTGTGACGATAAGCTAAATGTGTATGCTAGCGTGTTTGCGGTTTGGTGTGTAAGTGTATGCAAGTAGGTATAATTATATATGTAGTCGTATAATTATTGCATTCACTAAGCTTTTCTTACCCTCTCGTTGTTTACTATTTTTATAGGTTCGGTTTTGGACAAGGGTAAGGGCATCGTTTTGGACTAGAGATCCCGCTTGATGCTAGGGGACGCTTTTGGCTTAAGTAGCTCTTGGAGTTTGACCGATAGTTGGGTAGTTTAATCCCAAACGCCATGCTCATTGTGTAGTTTGGAACTTAAACTTTTTGGTGGTCGAAACTCGTAAATTGTATTAAACTCGTAAAACGGCCGATGTGGGCCCCGCTTGTAAAACATTGATTTTATATTTGAAACAGGTTAGTTTTAAATATTTGGAGGTATGGTAAAAAGCGTTTCGTCTAAAAGTGTCGGGAACTAGTCAATCTTTTTCGCATTTTGAGACTTTCCGGACAGACCCGAATGGCGCGCCGCGCGGCCATCCTGGCACGCCGCGCTAGTTCACTATGCAGCAAATTTTTTTTTTATTTAGCATTTTCACGTGGTTTGTTCGCGGGTTGGTTTGGGTTGTTACAAGTGGTATCAGAGCATGGTCTAAGGGATTTAGGTGACTTGAGATAGGCGCCTAGACTTAGACTTTTTGTGTGCGCGTTTATGCGGGACTTGTAGGACTTTGGGTCGGATCGGGATGGTTAGTGCATAGGTTTATGTGAACTAATCATGTACTAATTGTTTGTGTTGTGTTTAGCAATCATCAAGCGAGATAGCCGCTGTACTAGCGAGTTAACGCGACATGCTCGCGTAACAACGACTAGCTACCGTTGTTACGGGTGCAAATCATGTCAAACAAGCAATGTACAACGATTGTTGAGCAAGATGGGGTAGTGTGGTATATGTATATGTATATATATATATATATATATATATATATATATATATATATATATATATATATATATACATACGTGTTATATCTTTTCGTTCCATTGGTTAATCTATTTCATTTCTTAAGAATGAAGACGGAAGATGAATACGGAACGGAAGGGCCTACTCATGAAAGGAAGGGCGAGTTAGCGGTAATGGTTGACGCCGCGATTGAGCAATGCGTCCTGGGTTTCGCCAACGGAGTTGGTCAAGTAGTCAAAGAGTCAATCGAAGGACGAGTAACCGAAATGGTCCGAGACCAAGTGACTAAGGTTGTAAGGGAAGAGTTTGAGAAGAGGTTTTCTAAACCTCGAGGTAGTAGTAATGAGGATGTACTTGCAAGATTGGAGCCAAGTGCTACTGGTAAGAGGACAAGAAGTGCGCCTGAAGGCGTCGGAAACGTGAAGAAGAGGAGTAAGGGAGGTCATGTACCTACGTGTTATAATTGTGCTAAAAAGGGTCACCTGTCGCGTGATTGCACGCTTGCGCCTCCTAAAGACAACATATGCTTCAAGTGTCGAAGAAAGGGACACCGAAAGTCGGAGTGTCCCGAGTTGTTTAATAATCAAAGTAGAGGTGTAATTGAGGCGGCTAGTAGTATGAAGAAGGGAGCGTCGGGCCCCTGTGGGTTGAAGTGCTACAAATGTGGGCAAAGGGGACATAAGGCTCGCGAGTGCCCGTCGGGCAAGAAGTTATGTTTTTACTGTTGGAAGGAAGGGCACCAAAAGCCAAAGTGTCCTAAATTGATTGCTAAAAGAGATTGTAAGTTGGGGGATTTAACGCCTACGGGTTATGATCATCTACAACGAGGTTATATGACACGCGATTGTACAAATATGCCTTCAAGTACGATCATGTGCTTTAATTGCCGGAAAGAGGGACACAAAAGGTCAGAGTGTTCCGAATCGTTCGCCGATCGAGTTAAGAGGTTAGAGCGCTAGTATTCGATGGATAGTGAAGCACAGAAGTCCAACGATGATGTTTCAGGTATTTTCGTCTTTGGTACAAATATGCCTTATTATTGTTTATTGTGTGCCGATAGATTCATGTATGTATTAGAGACTTAAACTTTGTTTCGTGGTCTAATTAGTCTCAAGTGAGTGTATGTGTCAAAGGTACCCATAAGGGTGCGGGATTAGTGAACTCGGTGAAGATTCGATTTGTTAGCGATTTTGATGATAGTGCACCGGGGTAGCTTTTGAGTCGTTGACTCGTGGAAATGCGCCCTGGGGACGAATGCATGGCGGTAATACGTAGTATTAGTATGGGTGGCATTCCTAATGGAAACACCCTATGATGACGTTTGGTTGTCGGGCGAAGGGCGTAAGACTTGGTGCAACCAAGCATTCTTTAGTGTTAGGAAATGTTTCTACCAAGCCATAGGTATGTGCATTGGTGTTCGATTATTAGAGCGTTTTGCTTTCGTGTTGAAGTTGTTGAACCATGAGGTTCGACGGGTGGATAGAACCCTTGAGATCGAGTGTTTTGGGTCTCGATGTATGTTGGAAATGGAGTCTACGGGACGCAACGTTAGGTGCCTCTTTCATACCTACTAGCGTGGTATTCGACTCCGATGGTGTTGCGGCTACATTGTACTTAGGGTACCGGATAGAAACCCTTAGGTACATGAGTGACTAGGTGGAAATTTGACAAACTATAGCAATTGGATTATTGCAAGTGTAAGGTTTGTGTAAATTGTGGTAGACTCTTTGTTCAAAGAGTTTAAGGATAGGTTAAATTCCTTCGTATGCTCAAGGTTGGAGCAAGATTATGGTAACGTGCGTATTAAGAGATGCAAGACGGGTGAACCTCGTCTCTCTCATAGGAGTTACGATAATGCGATTTGGCGCATTAGTTGTTAGGTTAGTGGTCATTCCACGGGATGCTATTATTCGATGATGTGGTTACGAAGCGGAGTCCTAAGTGGGGGAGTTTGTACTCTTGCACGAAGGTGTTCTATTGCAGTGATATTTGGACGATGCTCGTAGGGATTCGAAGCTAGTGTTGAGACCTACATTGGTCGATTGTGGTAAAAGTACGATTTGGAATAAATTATACTTACGGTTTTTGGATTTAAATTATCACCGCGGTGGTAAGGTGGTAAATCTCATTAGGAGATAATTTACGTGTTCGACGAGCAAGGTAAGATCCCTTGGTAAAGGGATGTGTATGCCGGATTCTCTTCTAGGGAATTATTGTTATGTCTATGAGTAATGTGGGTGGTTCTTGGCTCGATTGTGATAGCCGTGTGGTTACCTTTGGGAATAGAGTAATGGGACTTTGAGAAAGGTTACGATGCCTCATTATCATATACTTTGGGTGGTAGTTACACAATAGCCATTTTGTGAACTACAAGGTGATTATGTGGTGTTTATTTGGGGTTATCTCTATGTTGACTGCGTTTGACTTAAGATAGGTGACGAGGGATATCCGGAAGGATTAGCTCTTCGTTAACCACTCGTGGTTGTGAGTGATAACTGATTTTTACTCACACGTTGATAAATAGTGATACGATAGCCGTGTTTCGCTCACATATGGTTGGTAGTGTTGCAATAGCCGTTTTTGCACACTACGGATATATCACGATAGCCGTTTTTGTACACCATGGGTTTCGTGTGAACTAACTTTCGCGTTATTGGACTTGAGAACCACTGGTTGTTTTAAGCTCTGATGGTTCGGTCGTAAGGACCATGTTGTGTGATTAGTGATCTAATAGCCGTATTTTGCTCACGTAATTGGGTAGTTGCGTATTAGCTATGTTTGCGCACTACTAAGGGTGTTAGATGGTAAGTGTTATCCGTAAGGATTTGTCTTTACTTGGTCTTCATCATTTGGGTTGTTGACCTTAGGTCGATATTTGGTTGTTTTTAGCATTGTACTTGGAAAGGGTACACTATAGGGTTGATATCTCGGTACGAGATCGATTGAGTTTTCCTATTGTATGGGGGATTGAGCAGGTTTTAGTGCTCGGATTTTAGTTTCGATAAAATCGCGGGTGACGATTTTAGTTGTTAAAGGCGATTCATTGGGAAGAATTGCTTAGAAAAGTCGGATTGGGACTTATAATTGAGGACCGTTGAGTAGTTTCGAATTGGTTAAGTGGAGAAGATCACGAGGACGTGATCGAGTTTAAGTGGGGGAGAGTTGTAAGACCCAAATATTTATTGTACATAATGTATTTATGGTGTACGATGCGTGTATGAAGTGTACGTGTTGCTTGCTCGAACGTCGAAGGAAACTGGACGTTGTCCGAAGTGACAAGGTGTGTATGTATCTTTTTAACCCCAAATAAAGTTTGAGTTGATGTTTCAAAGACTTACCATTGGATAGAATATCTTATTACGTTTCCAACGATATTTGATTCATCGAAAACGGAGTTACGGTCGAAAAGTTATGGCCAAAACAAGTTGCTGAAACCTGTTTTGGGCTCGACCACAATTTCCAGTTATTTGGAGCGGCGCTCCACCTTCTGGCGCGGCGCGCCGATTGCTGCAGAGGCAATTTTCAGCCTTTTTAAAAGGTTTAAATGAGGGGTACTTTGGTCTTTTCAATTAGGGTCGGTTTGGGGTCATCAAGACTGACCTAGAACTCCATTGGAGCTCATTTCTCACCCACACAAACACTCCCATCCTCAAACCCTAGAGAGAGATTGAGTTCTAGTGAGAGAGAACTCCATTTGGAGAAGAAGGAGGTTGTTTCGGGTCAAACCTCAAGCATTAAAGTTGTTCTACTCGTCAACGGCATCATTTTGGCGGTATTGGTAAGTTCTAACTCCTAATTTCATTGTTGATTGTGCTATTCAAAGTTAGGGTTTGAACTTGATTTGTTGATAAACCCATTTAGACTGATGAAGTGGGTTTAGTGATGCTAGTAATCGGGTTTATTGTTAGTGTTGGTGGATTTTGGGTTGGTGAACAAATTGGTTATGTTTAGAACTTGAATTTGGGTTTAATCACTAGGTTTAGTGATTATGGAAGTATTGGAGCCCATTTAGGGTTATTTGGTTGACTAATTTTGACTATGGGTAAAAATTAGGGTTTGGTGACGGTTATGACCCAATTGTCGATTTAGTAAGGTTTATAAACTTAAAATGGATTAAGTTGAAGTATAAAACCGAGTTAAATATGTTTTGGTGTCAAAACTTGCTAATGGCGTGTTATTGACTTCTTATGGGTCAAATTAGGGTTTAAGTGTCTTTATGGGAAAGATAGGTGTTTAACACCTATGATTGGGTTTAATTGGCGTATTAAGACCATTCTCACTTGTGTTAGTGATTATTGGTTAATTTTGGGCGCGGTTTGTACTTGGAAGTGCATTTGGGTCAAATTTGCACTAAGTGTCAAATTGGGTTGGTTTGTAAATCCAATCTAAGTGTGTTGTTGAATTTGTGATAATGGAATAGGTACTTTCCATTGACGAGTTGCAAATTATTCGGTAGCATTCTTCAAGGCGACAAGGTGAGTGGAATAATTATATGTGTAGGTATATAATGTATCTATTTGTTGTAGCGTGAAATGTGTAGTGTCGAGGTGTTAAGACACCACGTTTCACGTGAAGAGTGTAGCATCGAGGTGTTAAGATGCCACTCGGGTGTAGCATCGAGGTGTTAAGATGCCACCTAGGAGTGTAGTGTCGAGGTGTTAAGACACCACTCCGTAAAAATAATGAGTGATGCATCGAGGTGTTAAGATGCCACTCAGGGTGATGTACCGAGGTGTTAAGGTGCCACCCTAGGGGTTAGTGGTGCGAGGTGTTAAGTGCCCTAACGGATGTTATGAACACCGATGGCGTTTTCGCGAGCGCCGTTCCCTTGTACTATTGGTTAACCATGGTTATTTGTGTTATAAGCATATTATATTATTCGAGTTATATTCATATGCGGTTGTTATGCTAGCTTGTGGTATTGGAGATTTATAGCTTGTTATTGTGACGATAAGCTAAATGTGTATGCTAGCGTGTTTGCGGTTTGGTGTGTAAGTGTATGCAAGTAGGTATAATTATATATGTATTCGTATAATTATTGCATTCACTAAGCTTTGCTTACCCTCTCATTGTTTACTATTTTTATAGGTTCGGTTTTGGACAAGGGTAAGGGCATCGTTTTGGACTAGAGATCCCGCTTGATGCTAGGGGACGCTTTTGGCTTTAGTAGCTCTTGGAGTTTGACCGATAGTTGGGTAGTTTAATCCCAAACGCCATGCTCATTGTGTAGTTTGGAACTTAACCTTTTTGGTTGTCGAAACTCGTAAATTGTATTAAACTCGTAAAATGGCCGATGTGGGCCCTGCTTGTAAAACATTGATTTTATATTTGAAACAGGTTAGTTTTACATATTTGGAGGTATGGTAAAAAGCGTTTCGTCTAAAAGTGTCGGGAACTAGTCAATCTTTTTCGCATTTTGAGACTTTCCGGACAGACCCGAATGGCGCGCCGTGCGGCCATCCTGGCGCGCCGCGCCAGTTCACTTTGCAGCAATTTTTTTTTTTATTTTTGCATTTTCACGTGGTTTGTTCGCGGGTTGGTTTGGGTTGTTACAGTTAGGTTCACTTTTAGTGGCACTTCTGAGAACACTTTCTGGCGACACTTTCTGACGAAACTTTCTGATGAATTAAAATTCAGGGTGTTACAACTCTCCCCCACTTAAACTGGATCGCGTCCTCGTAATTTAAACCTCATCGCGAGCAAGGAAAGTACGCTTTCCTCAACTTTTCGAGTTCACGCACAACCCTGGACACTTCGATGCCGCCATTGCATCCTATAAGTCCTAATATCGCTCCATTTATACATGTTTTATCTCGCGATATCTCTCTCACTTTGTTCGATTTTTGATGATCTTGGAGCCTATTTGGTGTGCTTATGAGCTAAATGGCAATTTGGGGGTGAAGGACTTGATTTGGTGTAAAATTGACCAATATTGATCAAAAGTGGCGAAGGAAATGGCAAGTGCAGAATTCAACATCAAAAGCGCCGCTCCTCAACTAAGAGCGCCGCTCCTGTAGAGCAAAAGCGCATAACTTTCTTCAAAAGCGACATTCTTATGCACGTTTTGGTTCCATTTTCCACCAGTGGCCAGAAGTGCCGTTCCTAAAGCTAAAAGCGCCGCTGCTATCCAGCCAAAAGCGCCGCTCCTTGTCTAAAAGCCTCGCCCCTGAATGAAGCCAAAAGCGGCGTTCCTGAGAAAAAGCGCCGCTCCTCACTTAAGCCAAAAGCACCGCTCCTGCTCCAAAAGAGGTGTCCTGTCGCTGCTTCAGCCGAGATTTTTAGCACTATAAAAGTAACGAGATTAGGTCATTTTTCTGTGTGTCGTTAGAGAGCAGCTACCCCAACTCCGAATTTCACCTACAAAACCCTAATTTCATCATCCATTGGTGTTTGAAGGTGGATTCAAGGAAGCTAGCTCGAGATTCATCATTGTTTTAGCTCTAGATCTTCATCTCTTTACATTTTGGGTTGTAATCTTCACTTTACTTTACAAATTTTGATCTTATTGCTTGTAATAACTTTAAGATGATGATTGCTTGTGTTTCTATGCTTATTATTAGTTTAATTTTAGCCATGATTTGTTAAATCTCTTGTGCTTGCTTATCTATGAATCTATAATGCAAGTGTTTGCCCCAAAATCAATTGAATGATGTTGTTTGAATGAATTATATGATCAAGTGTTATTGTGTTAGCTAAAGATCCATTGCTATGAGTTTGTTTTAGGCTTTACTTTGATTACATATGTTGAGTAGCTCTCTTAGTTATTTGAGAAGTGAATCAATGTGTGCTTCAACACCTTGAGTGATCTAGAAAACTAGCTTAAGAATTTCAAGTGATTGTGTTCTTGATCTAGGTTGGTTTTCAATTGGCCTTTAGTCAACATAGTAGTGTCGATTATCTTAAGTGATTTCGATAGTTGGAGGGTTTTAAGTGATTTCAACCCAAGCATAATCTCAATAACCCATCATGCTAAACATTTAATAGTTTAACAACTAATGAGATAGCAAATTTGGCAAAACGGGGCAAGCCAAGCATAGAGAGGATTAGATAAGTGAACACTTCTTAGTTAATTGATTTAAGTTCTTAATATTTCGTTACTTGTTACTTGCTACTAGCTTACTTGTTAAGCTTAAGTTTGTTTAATTATGCAAGTTTTAGTTGTTAATCAAAATCAATCAACCCCCCCCCCCCCCAATCAAACAAACTCTAGGACAATTCATAGTTTCAAATATTCGACTTACACCGCTCTCTTGGGACGAACTTAATAAGAATACTAACATTGAAGTGCTATAATAACCGGGTTCTAAGTGCTCGTTAGTTATGTGTGCTTATTTGTAGTGTTTGAATCAAAATTTAAAGGGTAAAAGATGTATATCACGAACCACATCAATACTTTCTTGGCGCCGCTGCCGGGGAGCGTTTAGCTTAGTTAGATATTTGGTTTAAACTTTTGATTATTTGATCCTTCCGTAGGGGTTTACCCTTACGAAAGTTACTTTTCGTGTTTTATATATTATTTTTGTTTGGAAAACCGCTTGTGTTTGTGTTGTGATTGAAGGATAGGTACCTTTGGTGTATGAAAACAAGGTCCCACAAGGATCAAGAGTTCACACATCCATTCTTCGATCCGGAAAAACACGTGCACAGGGTTTACAATCGTAGAGTAGCAAGGGTATTAAGGAGAAATTTTGAAGTTTTACCATTTTGTTTAGAAGACATGGATCCAAACGGTCAACCGATTCATAATGAAGAGGTTAATCCAATCAACAAAGGTAATCCGGTTGATCATGAGCTAATAAATGATCTAAACGACACGTCGATGTGGAACGCTAGATTGGTGGCACTAACGATGATAGCACCGGTTATTACAAAACCACCAATTGAAGCGGATAATTGGAAGATTAAGGGTAACTTTTTCACGTTGATCAAAGATACGTTCTTTCATAGGTTGATAGAAGAGAATCCGTTCGAACACATCCAACATTTTAATGATCTTTGTGATATCTACAAAAACAAGGATGTCACTGATGACACTTTTAAGTTAAGGGCATTCCCCTTTACACTTCAAGGAGAAGCAAAAGTTTGGCTAAGGAGCTTGCCTTCCGATTCCATAAGGACTTTTCAAGATTTAACAAATGAGTTTATCAATCACTTCTTCCTACCATCAAAAGTAGAATGACTTCGAATGGAGATTAATGGGTTCACTCAACAGGGTGATGAGAGTTTGTATGATGTATGGGTACGATTCAAGAAAATTTTAAGAGCTTGCCCACCGCACGGTTTGACGAAGAAGGAGTAAATCAATACGCTCTATCAGGGTACTAATGCTTTGACTAAGCAATATCTTGATTCTTCATCCGGTGGGGTATTTATGTATAAATCACCTAATGCAGCTAAAATTTTATTGGAAGACATATCGGTTAACACATATGAATGGGCACCTTCACCAAGAGATTTGACAAGGAAAAGTGTTGCACAAGTTGAGAGCGATAATGGGCAAGTGACTCTTGTAAGTTTGAACAATCAATTTTAAATGTATGGGAAAGAGTTGGAAAAGCTTCAACAATCGATAGTGGCGATGCAAGTAGGGTGTCAACAATGGGAGGGTCTACATCTCATGAAGAATTGTTCCTAAATTACTCAATGCAATCATGTAGATCTTGATGGCATTCCCATGAATTCGGATGCTCATGTAAATTATGTGAGTAATCAAAACTATCAACGGGGAGGAACATCAAACCAAAACTACGACAACCCTAATCAAAAACAAGTTTCATTCAACAACCAAAATAATACACCACCCGAATTCACAAACCAAAACCGAACCAAGGTTATAACAACAACTATAACCAAACCGAAACAACAACTTTCAATAACAAAACCAACAACCTTACAACAACCAACCTTATAACAACCAATCCAATTCGAATTATCAAAACAACCAAGGTTATAGTCAACCATAAAATAACCAAGGTTACAATCAACAACTTCAATAAAACATTCAACAAGCCTAACCTTCGAAGATTTTAGAAGAAATCATGAAAAATTATATCAAGAAGGTAGAATCGACCGAAGATTTTCTAATAAAAGAGAATGAGCTCTTGAAGCAACAAATATGATGAAATGTCCTGTTCTTATTGATTAAAAATGTTCCATATTAATTGATTTCGTTGCGAGATTTTGACCTCTATATGAGACGTTTTTCAAAGACTGCATTCATTTTTAAAACAAACCATAACCTTTATTTCATAAATAAAGGTTTAAAAAGCTTTACGTAGATTATCAAATAATGATAATCTAAAATATCCTGTTTACACACGACCATTACATAATGGTTTATAATACAAATATGTTACATCGAAATCAGTTCTTGAATGCAGTTTTTACACAATATCATACAAACATGGACTCCAAATCTTGTCCTTATTTTAGTATGCAACAACGGAAGCTCTTAGTATTCACCTGAGAATAAACATGCTTTAAACGTCAACAAAAATGTTGGTGAGTTATAGGTTTAACCTATATATATCAAATCGTAACAATAGACCAATTTTCACGTAGCTAAAATGAGAAAAATTATCCAATCTTGTTTTACCCATAACTTCTTCTTTTTAAATTCGTTTTGAGTGAATCAAATTGCTATGGTTTCATATTGAACTCTATTTTATGAATCTAAACAGAAAAAGTATATGTTTATAGTCAGAAAAATAAGTTACAAGTCGTTTTTGTAAAGGTAGTCATTTCAGTCGAAAGAACGACGTCTAGATGACCATTTTAGAAAACATACTTCCACTTTGAGTTTAACCATGATTTTTGGATATAGTTTCATATTCATAATAAAAATCATTTTCCCAGAATAACAACTTTTAAATCAAAGTTTATCATAGTTTTTAATTAACTAACCCAAAACAGCCCGCGGTGTTACTACGACGGCGTAAATCCGGTTTTACGGTGTTTTTCGTGTTTCCAGGTTTTAAATCATTAAGTTAGCATATCATATAGATATAGAACATGTGTTTAGTTGATTTTAAAAGTCAAGTTAGAAGTATTAACTTTTATTTGCGAACAAGTTTAGAATTAACTAAACTATGTTCTAGTGATTACAAGTTTAAACCTTCGAATAAGATAGCTTTATATGTACGAATCGAATGATGTTTTGAACATAATTACTACCTCAAGTTTTCTGGATAAAGCTACTGGAAATGAGAAAAATGGATCTAGCTTCAAAGGATCCTTGGATGGCTTGAAAGTTCTTGAAGCAGAATCATGACACGAAAACAGTTCAAGTAAGATTTTCACTCGAAAAGAAATTGAATCAAAGTTTGAATATGAGTATTACCTTGTATTAGAAAGATATCTTACTGTAAATAAGAAAGATTTCTTGAGGTTGGATGATCACTCTACAATATTGGAAGTAAGCTAGCAAACTTGGAAGTATTCTTGATTTTATGAAACTAGAACTTGTAGAATTTATGAAGAACACTTAGAACTTGAAGATAAAACTTGAGAGAGATCAATTAGATGAAGAAAATTGAAGAATTAAAGTGTTTGTAGGTGTTTTTGGTCATTGATGTATGGATTAGATATAAAGGATATGTAATTTTATTTTCATGTAAATAAGTCATGAATGATTACTCATATTTTTGTAATTTTATGAGATATTTCATGCTATTTGCCAAATGATGGTTCCCACATCTGTTAGGTGACTCACATGGGCTGCTAAGAGCTGATCATTGGAGTGTATATACCAATAGTACATACATCTAAAAGCTGTATATTGTACGAGTATGAATACGGGTGCATACGAGTAGAATTGTTGATGAAACTGAACGAGGATGTAATTGTAAGCATTTTTGTTAAGTAGAAGTATTTTGATAAGTTTCTTGAAGTCTTTCAAAAGTGTAAGAATACATATTAAAACACTACATGTATATACATTTTAACTGAGTCGTTAAGTCATCGTTAGTCGTTACATGTAAGTGTTGTTTTGAAACCTTTAGGTTAACGATCTTGTTAAATGCTGTTAACCCAATGTTTATAATATCAAATGAGATTTTAAATTATTATATTATCATGATATTATGATGTATGAATATCTCTTAATATGATATATATATATATATATATATACATTAAATGTCGTTACAACGATAATCGTTACATATATGTCTCGTTTCAAAATCATTAAGTTAGTAGTCTTGTTTTTACATATGTAGTTCATTATTAATATACTTAATGATATGTTTAATTATCATAATATCATGTTAACTATATATGTATCCATATATATGTCATCATATAGTTTTTATAAGTTTTAACGTTCGTGAATCACCGGTCAACTTGGGTGGTCAATTGTCTATATGAAACCTCTTTCAATTAATCAAGTCTTAACAAGTTTGATTGCTTAACATGTTGGAAACACTTAATCATGTAAATAACAATTTCATTTAATATATATATAAACATGGAAAAGTTCGGGTCACTACAGTACCTACCCGTTAAATAAATTTCGTCCCGAAATTTTAAGCAGTTGGAGGTGTTGACGTATCTTCTGGAAATAAATGCGGGTATTTCTTTTTCATCTGATCTTCTCATTCCCAGGTGAACTCGGGTCCTCTACGAGCATTCCATTGAACCTTAACAATTGGTATCTTGTTTTGCTTAAGTCTTTTAACCTCACGATCCATTATTTCGACGGGTTCTTCGATGAATTGAAGTTTTTCATTGATTTGGATTTCATCTAACGGAATAGTGAGATCTTCTTTAGTAAAACATTTCTTCAAATTCGAGACGTGGAAAGTGTTATGTACAGCCACGAGTTGTTGAGGTAACTCAAGTCGGTAAGCTACTGGTCCGACACGATCAATAATCTTGAATGATCCAATATACCTTGGATTTAATTTACCTCATTTCCCAAATCGAACAACGCCTTTCCAAGGTGTAACTTTAAGCATGACCATCTCTCCAATTTCAAATTCTATATCTTTTCTTTTAATGTCGGCGTAGCTCTTTTGTCAACTTTGGGCGGTTTTCAACCGTTGTTGAATTTGGATGATCTTCTCGGTAGTTTCTTGTATTATCTCCGGACCCGTAATCTGTCTATCCCCCACTTCACTCCAACAAATCGGAGACCTGCACTTTCTACCATAAAGTGCTTCAAACGGCGCCATCTCAATGCTTGAATGGTAGCTGTTGTTGTAGGAAAATTTTACTAACGGTAGATGTCGATCCCAACTGTTTCCGAAATCAATAACACATGCTCGTAGCATGTCTTCAAGCGTTTGTATCGTCCTTTCGCTCGGCCCATCAGTTTGTGGATGATAGGCAGTACTCATGTCTAGACGAATTCCTAATGCTTGCTGTAATGTCTGCCAGAATCTTGAAATAAATCTGCCATCCCTATCAGAGATATTAGAGATTGGTATTCCATGTCTGGAGATGACTTCCTTCAAATACAATCGTGCTAACTTCTCCATCTTGTCATCTTCTCTTATTGGCAGAAAGTGTGATAATTTGGTGAGACGATCAACTATTACACAAATAGTATCAAAACCACTAGCAGTCCTTGGCAATTTAGTGATGAAATCCATGGTAATGGTTTCCCATTTCCATTCCGGGATTTCGGGTTGTTGAAGTAGACCTGATGGTTTCTGATGCTTAGCTTTGACCTTAGAACACGTCAAACATTCTCCTACGTATTTAGCAACATCTGCTTTCATACCCGGCCACCAAAAATGTTTCTTGAGATCCTTGTACATCTTCCCCGTTCCAGGATGTATTAAGTATCTGGTTTTATGAGCTTCTCTAAGTACCATTTCTCTCATATCTCCAAATTTTGGTACCCAAATCCTTTCAGCCCTATACCGGGTTCTGTCTTCCCGAATATTAAGATGCCTCTCCGATCCTTTGGGTATTTCATCCTTTAAATTTCCCTCTTTTAAAACTCCTTGTTGCGCCTCCTTTATTTGAGTAGTAAGGTTATTGTGAATCATTATATTCATAGATTTTACTCCAATGGGTTCTCTGTCCTTCCTGCTCAAGGCGTCGGCTACTACATTTGCCTTCCCTAGGTGGTAATGAATTTCAAAGTCGTAATCATTCAACAATTCAATCCACCTATGCTGCCTCATATTCAGTTGTTTTTGATTAAATATGTGTTGAAGACTTTTGTGGTCGGTATATATAATACTTTTGACCCCATATAAGTAGTGCCTCCAAGTCTTTAATGCAAAAACAACCGCGCCTAATTCCAAATCACGTGTCGTATAATTTTGTTCGTGAATCTTCAATTGTCTAGACGCATAAGAAATTACTTTTGTTCGTTGCATTAATACACAACCGAGACCTTACTTTGAGGTGTCACAATATATCACAAAATCATCATTCCCTTCAGGTAATGACAATATAGGTGCCGTAGTTAACTTTTTCTTCAATAACTGAAACGCTTTCTCTTGTTCATTCTTCCATTCAAATTTCTTCCCTTTATGCGTTAATGCAGTCAAGGGTTTTGCTATTCTAGAAAAGTCTTGGATGAACCTTCTGTAGTAACCAGCTAGTCCTAAAAACTGGCGTATGTGTTTCGGAGTTTTCGAGGTTTCCCACTTTTCAACGGTTTCAATCTTTGCTGGATCCACCTGAATACCTTCTTTGTTCACTATGTGACCGAGGAATTGAACTTCTTCCAACCAAAATGCACACTTTGAAAACTTAGCGTACAGTTTTTCTTTCCTCAATACTTCTAGCACTTTTCTCAAATGTTCTTCATGCTCTTGATCATTCTTTGAGTAAATAAGTATGTCATCGATGAAAATAATGACAAACTTGTCAAGATATGGCCCACACACTCGGTTCATAAGGTCCATGAACACAGCTGGTGCGTTAGTCAATCCAAACGGCATAACCATAAACTCGTAATGACCATAACGCGTCCTAAAAGCAGTTTTTGGAATATCATCCTCCTTTACTCGCATTTGATGATATCCAGAACGTAAATCGATCTTCGAATAAACCGACGAGCCTTGTAGTTAATCAAATAAGTCATCAATTCTCGGCAGTGGATAACGGTTTTTGATGGTAAGTTTTTTCAACTCTATGTAGTCAATACACAACCTAAATGTACCATCCTTCTTCTTGACAAACAAAACAGGAGCTCCCCATGGTGACGTGCTTGGTCGAATGAAACCACGTTCTAATAGTTTTTACAGTTGGCTTTGCAGTTCTTTCATCTCGCTGGGTGCAAGTCTGTAAGGAGCACGAGCTATTGGTGCAGCTCCTGGTACAAGATCTATTTGAAATTCAACGGATCGATGTGGAGGTAGTCCCGGTAATTCTTTCAGAAATACATCGGGAAATTCTTTTGCGACGGGAATATCATTGATGCTCTTTTCTTCAGTTTGTACTTTCTCAACGTGTGCTAGAACAGCATAGCAACCTTTTCTTATTAGTTTTTGTGCCTTCAAATTACTAATAAGATGTAGCTTCATGTTGCCCTTTTCTCCGTACACCATTAAGGGTTTTCCTTCTTCTCGTACAATGCGAATTGCATTTTTATAACATACGATCTCTGCTTTCACCTTCTTCAGCCAGTCCATGCCAACTATTACATCAAAACTCCCTAACTCTACTGGTATCAAATCAATCTTAAATATTTCGCTACCCAGTTTAATTTCTCGATTCCGGCATATATAATCTGCTGAAATTAATTTACCGTTTGCTAATTCAAGTAAAAATTTACTATCCAACGGCGTCAATGGACAACTTAATTTAGCACAAAAATCTCTACTCATATAGCTTCTATCCGCACCCGAATCAAATAAAACGTAAGCAGATTTGTTGTCAATAAGAAACGTACCCGTAACAAGCTCCAGGTCTTCCTGTGCCTCTGCTGCATTAATATTGAAAACTCTTCTGCGGCCTTGTCCATTCGTGTTCTCCTGGTTCGGCCAATTTCTAATAATGTGGCCCGGTTTTCCACATTTATAACAAACTACATTGGCATAACTTGCTCCGACACTACTTGCTCCGCCATTACTCGTTCCGACACCATTTGTTCCTTTCGTTCTGTTAACCCCTGGTCCGTAGACCTCACACTTCACCGCGCTATGACCATTTCTTTTACACTTGTTGAAAAATTTGGTGCAGAACCCCGAGTGATACTTTTCACACCTTTGGCATAGCTGCTTCTGATTGTTGTTGTTGTTGCGGTTGTTATTATTGTTGGGATGATTGTTGTAGTTGTTGTTGTTGTTGTTGTGGTTGTTGTTGTTGGGCCGTTTGTTGTAGTTGCAATTGATGTTGCGATTTTTGGGATAGTTGTTGCGATTTTTGTTGTAATTGTTGCTATTGTTGTATTGGTGATTCTTATCACCGTTTTTCTCCCACTTTCTTTTGACTTGCTTCACATTGGCCTCTTCAGTCGTCTGTTCTTTAATTCTTTCCTCAATCTAGTTCACTAGTTTGTGAGCCATTCTACATGCATGTTGTATGGAGGCGGGCTCGTGTGAACTTATATCTTCTTGGATTCTTTCCGGTAATCCTTTCACAAACGCGTCGATCTTCTCTTCCTTATCTTCGAACGCACCTGGACACAATAGGCACAATTCTGTGAATCGTCTTTCGTACGTGGTAATATCAAATCCTTGGGTTCGTAACCCTCTAAGTTCTGTCTTGAGCTTATTGACCTCGGTTCTGGGACGGTACTTCTCGTTCATCAAGTGCTTGAATGCTGACCACGGTAGTGCGGAAGCATCATCTTGTCCCACTTGCTCTAGATAGGTATTCCACCATGTTAACGTAGAACCTGTGAAGGTATGCGTAGCGTACTTCACTTTGTCCTCTTCAGTACACTTACTTATGGCAAACACCGATTCGACCTTCTCGGTCCACCGTTTCAATCCGATCGGTCCTTCGGTTCCATCAAATTCCAAAGGTTTGCAGGCAGTGAATTCTTTGTAGGTGCATCCTACACGATTTCCTGTACTGCTAGATCCAATGTTATTGTTGGTATGTAGCGCAGCCTGTACTGCGGCTATGTTTGAAGCAAGAAAGGCACGAAATTCCTCTTCGCTCATATTCAAGGTGTGTCGAGTAGTTGGTGCCATTTCCTTCAAATTCGTCAAATGAAACAAGTTAATCATACAGAATATTAAGAGTAGTCAATAGTATCTTGTAGCATAATATGAACTCATTTATAAAAGCTTTTTCTTCATATTAGCGTTTTATAAGTTTAAAGTCGGGTAGTACCTACCCGTTAAGTTCATACTTAGTAGCTAATATACAATTCAACTACTACAATTCTATATGAAAAACTTATTATAATAATACTTCGCCTTCAAACTTTTATACAATATTTTACAAACTTACAATACCGCTTATTTTACATAAAGCATGAAATATAGCACACAATAACTTTGATACAAGATAGTTGTGAAGATAATTCTAGCTAGTACACAAGTCGTTCAACAAAGGCAATAAAGACACGTAATTCATACGTCCAGAAACAAGTCATGCATTCTGGTTTTACTAGGACTACTTCCCATCCTTGGTCTTGTGGAACATAACCGTTATGGCCGTTGATAAGACAGCGTGTTGTAACGTCGTCAAATGGACGAGGGTTACGTAATGACCAACAGTCTCGTAATGTAACGACCCGGAAATTTCCAATCAAATTTAAACCTTAAGCTTTATATGCTTCCGACATGATAAGCAAAATCTTTAATGTTGAGTCTAGAAAGTTTGAAATCTATATTTGGATAATTAGTTACCCTTTGACCAAGCCCGACGATTCACGAACAGGTGTTACAAATAAATATATAAAAAAAAATATAAATGTACGTACTGAATGTAATAAAAATATAAATGAATCATGTAATTTGTGATGACTAGTATTATTAATAAGTATTATCATTAAAATGCATTATTACATTATTACCATCAACAATATGAACATCATTATTTTCTTTATAATTATAATTACCATTATTTATTATCACTAAAATTAGTGTTCATGATATTATTGTCATTATTATTATTTATATGTTTATCAATATTAGTATTGTTATTGTTAAAAATTATTATCATTACTATTTAGGATTATTAATATTAATATCATTTGTATTTTGATTATTATTAATAATATTAACAATATTATTAATTATATATATATTTATTTATTATTAACGTTAATTATAAAAGAATGAAACTGCGTGTAATGAGTTATAAGTCACAATCGTCTTTTTATTTTCCTATTCTTGATTGCAAACTTACTGTTCCCGATTTCCTTGATTTAGGTAGAAGTGGTAGATATTTTGATATTTATAAAGTCTACTAGTTCCGCTTAATCATCAATATATATATACATATATCACTTCTCTTTTCCCATGTACAACCTCATAGCCTCACCACTATAACCGATTATCACCCTCCTTGTTCTTCTCCAATCGACTATCAACACCAACCAAACCACCACTGTTACTGCAACTGCTCGATTATTTCTGTTTCTTCTCTTTTGTTTTTCCCTTCTTTCTCTATCGTATAACTATCCCTCTCCTCGTTAATTGTTAGAAAACCGCTACCTTCATTAGAATTACCATCTTCACCATTAAAACCACCACCCAAAATCATCAAGAACCACCACCCCCACTTCAAACCTATTTTTGATATTTGTTGTTTCACGCTGCTACTATGATACGGTTTTTATCTTTGATTCATACTCAATCACAACCATCATCGACCCATCTTCACTCACCAAACCATCCTGTACACCATAAATCATACAACCCTACGACTTGTTGTCTTCTGAGTTCTAACCGAAATCCACACCACAAACAATCATAAAACATCACAAAACCACAATTCACTTCTATAATTCCTTACTGTTTTCGTTAGAACCACAAAACAACAAAATCAATACCTTCCCTTGAAGCTTTATAGTATGCTTTTGTTCTATGCTTATCTTCATCAAACACCAAATGAAACAACAACCCTTTTCGCTACTGCTTTACCCTATTTTTTTTGTTTTCTCGATCAGACTAAACTTACAACCCTTAAAATATCACTAACCTGCCACTGTTCCTTTCCATCTGTTTCCACGACTTTTCCTGTTTAATTCCCCGTTCAATGAGACCCGTAAACCTCCAGTCTGTTGTTGCTTTCAATCCCTAAATCGCCTCCAGATCGTGTCTGGTATTCTCCTATTTCTGCTATTTTCTCTCAACCGAAGAACAAACAACATATGGGTATATATATAAGATGAAAGATGCAAGGTAAAATAGAAGATAATGATAATAATAAGCAAGGTGGATAAGATGTTTTCTTTTCTTTATTGTTCGGTTCCAAGAAGAAGTGGACACGTTTATGGCTGTCAAATTGCAAGTGGGATTAAAGATGTCAAGTAGTAGGGTAGATATAATTGATATTGACGGTTCTGTATCGAATCCGATGTTTAAAAAAAAAATCGAATGGTTACTGGATTTTTCATTTGGGTCTCTATGTGCCTGTTTGTAAATTTGGGCCGAAAATCCAATTAATGTTGGGTCGTAATTTTTCCATTGGGCCATATTCTAGTGATTGGGCCGGAATGAAACATAAAACGGGTTATAAATGTTACAGAAGGATTTAAATCAGAAAAATATAAATGGTGGCATGGTTAAGAGTGTTTATATGTGAGCGGGAGGTCTAGGGTTTGAGTCTTGCATCAACCATATATTTTTAGGAGGCTTATGAGGTAGTTACTTTCATTTATTGTTATTGTTATTATTATTATTATTATTACTGTTACACTAATACTAATATTTAAGATTATGAATGTATGAGTTTTAACAAGGTTATAAACATAAAAATAAAAAGTATAAATATAAATATTAAAATGAAAATGAGAATGATTAAAATTATATTTAGGATATGATTTAAATTAATTATTAAGTATTATTATTATCATTAATATTATTACTAATATTATGATCATCAATATTATTATTATTATTATGATTATGATTAGTGATATTATAAATTATTAACATCTATATTAATATAAAAAAAAATTATTATTATTACTTTTAAATTAAATATATAATGTAAAGAATAAATTTGTTCGAATACAATTATATGTATTAATATATATACCTGATATAGGTTCGTGAATCCGAGGCCAACCCTACACTTGTTCAATGATGTTATATGTATTTTTACTACAAAATACATTAGGTGAGTATATAGTCCCACTTTTAAACTCTAAATATTTCGGGATGAGAATACATGTATTTTATGTTTTACGTTATGGACACAAGTAACTGAAAAATATATTCTACGTTGAGTTGTACCACTGGCATACTTCCCTGTAGCTTGGTAACTAATATTTACAGCGGTATTGTAAACGCGAATCCTGTTGATAGATCTATCGGGCCTGACAACCCCAACCGGACTGGACGACCAGTATTCAACGGTTGCACAGTACTTCGTTTCGTGACTACACTTGGTACAGTGTAGTAAGATTTCATAATAAAGGGAATATGCGACGTGATTAAATGTTAAGTATGGTTACCAAGTGCTCAACCACTTAGAATATTTTTATTAAAATGTTTATATATGAAATCTTGTGTTCCATTGTTATAACGCTGCTAGCATTAAACCTATATCTCACCAACTTTATGTTGACGTTTTAAAGCATGTTATTCTCAGGTACGAATTAAGTCTTCCGCTGTGCATTTGCTCATTTTAAGGACATTACTTGGAGTTGATCAACGCAATGGGACCAACTGTTGAAGATTCCGTCCGGGAGGATTAGTCGTGGACGTTTCAGTTGGTATCAGAGCGTTGGTCTTAGTGAACCAGGCCTTGCATTAGTGTGTCTAACTGGTAGTTGTTAGTATACATTAGTGAGTCTGGACTTTGACCGTGTCTGCATGTCAAAAAGTTTTGCTTATCATTCCTAGTCGGAAACTATCTGCTTATCATCTTTAGGAATTGCCTGCTTAAGTCTAGACACGTCTTATTGCATTTACTGCATTGATAGTGTATAGACAAATTCATATCCTAGCGTATCTACTACGGTAATCTTTGCCTAATATTTTCCGTAAATTTCTCCGTAATTTAAGGGATCCTGATACTATATATATATTTATGCATATTATGTATTGAGTATACCATCCAACTCTCATTGATCTCACTAAACTTTTCATACCAAAAATCTTTTCTGTGATCGCGCACGATGGCCTCCACGAATCGACAAAGTTCCTCTGACTCCGAAGATAGCGTGACGGGAGCGCACCAACCGATCAACTACCGTGATTTCTTTAGAAAGTGGGGATGGGTTCGCGAAATACTTACCCTATGGAGAAGGACAGAAGGTACTCCATATCACGAGCCGAATTTACCACCTAATGTCGGAATACTCGACCCACTCACCGGCGAACCTGTTCGCAATACTGTTTACACCCTCGTTGCAAGAATTTTTCGTCTTGAGGCCACCATTAACGGAACTAGAGAAGATATCCAACCTCCATCTCACACTAATAACCGGCCAGGGTTAGTAGAAGAAGTCAACGAACTTCGTGTTCGAGTAGTAGCCTTGGAGAATATGGTGCAAAACTTAACAGCTCCAACAACATCACCGGCACCAACATCAATACCAGTACCCCCAACAACCCAAGTTTCAACATCACACGCCTCAACATCTCATTCTGTACCTCGAGCATAATTATCATTCTACGTATCGTTCTATCTGCTTTATCTTCGTTCTACATATCGTTCTACATTGATTATCTTCGCTTCACATATCGTTCTACCTCATTTATCTTCGTTCGATATGATGATTATGTAATCTCTAATGTTTTAGAGATCATGTAATCTAGTAATAACGATAAATCAAATGAGCTTAATATTCTATTGACTAATTAAATTCATAATTACATCCGAAGAAAATATATATGCAAGTATATTTTCATAAAGATTGTAATTAAAAATTCCTTCGTACAAACTATTAATGATGAAAATATTTTAACGGGTGGGTAGTACCCGAGGAATATTTAGAATTCACATTAATAAGTTACACTGTACATTCTTCGAATCTGATTCAACGATCATTTACTATCCTACTTACAACTACCGATATACATATCCGTTCACCACAGAATAACCATTTCTATTCAAATTTCATATTTGGATTTTGACCTATCAGAATCCAACAAGTGGCATAACGAAGAAAACATTGGACAAAAATAAAAAGTGTTAGAAACAAACGAATTAATTAATTGGAATTGTGATAGGATTTCACGCTAACTGTTCCGGCTAACTGTTCCCAGCTAACTGATTAACATTTAATTTATCGCAATTTACATTCTCGCAATTTTATTTATCGTCATTTAATTTCTGTTATTTACTTTTACGCACTTTAAATAACGGGACACGTATGCAAGGTTTCGACTTATCATATCGACCCATCTATATATATATTTCGGAACAACCGTAGACACTCTATATGTGAAGGTGGGAGTTGGCTATACAGGGTCGGAGTTGATTCCAAAATATATATATACTTTGAGTTGTGATCGACACTGAGATCGGTACACGGGTCACGATACGTATTAATTATGTATATTAAATTACATATGGATATATTGAACTGTTGAACTATTGGACCATTGGACATTCGGACTAATAGACTGCTAACTATGGACAAGTAAAATGAATTAAAATATTGATTATAACATATGAAACTAAACTGATCTTCAAGTTTGCCACTTGATTTAATCTTAAACCTCATTCATATCTTGACGATTACAATTCGCATTCACAATTTTTTTTATGATTCTTGAAAACACCTAGATCGGAAGGATGAACCAACCGCATTTCATCTACGGAAGGAAAGATTTATGCACCTGAAAAACTCTCGAATTCAAATTCATAGTTTAACACATATCGTTTTGAATCCTTTGCCATTTATTAGCAAAAACAACCCTACAATTTCTTTGCAGGAAGCTAATTTTGTCACAGCTCCACTTCGACTTCTCAGTGAGACTACTCCTATTATAATCTCGATATTTATACCTTGTCCTTTCGCCGTCGTTACCGGAGAACCTTTTATATTTCACAACATCATCAGCAGACGTACCAGCAACTCGTTATCTCTTTGGCGAAATCCGCAATCAGTATTTTGAAAATCTCGTAAAAATTCTCCCAGTTATACCGAAAACGTCTATCCATAAGAATTACATATTTCGAATGTGAAGTTTCTGAAAAACATCCTGGACTATGAAGTAGTTCTAGAGATGCTGATGAAGCAGCAAAAACTGTAAACGACTTTAACAGTCAAAAGTTTAACGATAAAGTACAGTATGTTGGTAAAGCTCAGAAAAAGAGAAGGTTGAGAATTGGAAAACGAATTGAGTAAAGTATGAAGGAGATTGTGGACAAATCACAAAGAATAAGTTTGACTTCAAAGAATTCAAACGATTCAGTGCCTGCTGAAACCGTTAGTAAGAACTCTACTCTTTATTCTAAACCTTTCTCGGATGATATTCTTCATCATCATCTTATTTTAGATATTATAAGATATCTTCATATCTTCCGCTATACATATTCTCCATATTTCTGGAGATATTTTCACAACTATCTTTATCTGAAAACATTTACCACTCCGTAACATCTGCGTTACAACATAAAAGAAACTGAGTTAGTTTCTAAGTTCTAAAATCTTCGAGTTTAAATATGAATGTTTGGAAGTAGTGTTGGGAACTGATGCATGAATTAGTATAATATAATGAAACTTGATCAACTTCATTATATTACAGTAGGTCATGTTAAATTTCTAATGGAATGTGATGATTCACAGTACCGTCATCATGTGCCATGTTACACGGCTCTTACAATCTATCCAATCTCTAAACATATCAAGAAAAGATTTTCTTGATGATTCGGTCTTTTCCAAGGTATTCTGGTAATTTGACAGATCAAAATCGTGTCATCACCATTTTCTTCTAAGAACATTAGCTATATTCATTCTGAATTCCATACCTACGAATTCCGGACCATTACAAAAGATGCTTAGTTGAAAAGGAGGAAAAGAAAAAGAATGAAGCTCCGAAATAAAAAAAAATGATAGTAAAAATCGCAGCAATTAGGAAAGAGCATTAACTGCGGATGACAATGATTATAGAAAACAGAAGCAAGGACATTGAAGTATAAGGGAAGATATAAAATCCAATAATCACCCAGAAACTACAAACCGTGTATATCAATACGTATTGCGACGTAAAGACACGGGAGAATCAGAAACATTATAATTCCAAGGAAATCATAAAAGTGAATAGATTATTCTGGCGGAAAATGAAAAAGAAGAATGAAAGATATGAAGGTTAGAAGTATAGTAAAAATCAGGATTGGATGGAGCATATTAAGAATGAGTAGAGGAAGAAAGAATAAAAGGTGTGGAGAATAAGGAAAACGAAGGGGTGGATTTATACCAATATATTTGACAGAGAAATCAGAACAGATTATTGCATTAATCAAAGAAGATTTTGATTTCCTAAATCACCGCAGAACTAGATTCTATTACAAAGATTTTCTTTCCGTAAAACCCAGAAATCAATCATAACTACGTCATCGGTTAAAACAATTTCATATTTACCCATTTCACTCTTTTGTGATAGCTTCACTTGTACGTTTCACATGATCGAATCGTTTTATCCATATCTTCCAAAAATGATAAAACTCTATTATTACCTCATATTCATCATGAAAACATTCCTATTGTTATTTATGACAACCTCTACCAAATTTCGGGGACGAAATTTCTTTAACGGGTGGGTACTGTAACGACCCGGAAATTTCCAATCAAATTTAAACCTTAAGCTTTATATGCTTCCGACATGATAAGCAAAATCTTTAATGTTGAGTCTAGAAAGTTTGAAATCTATATTTGGATAATTAGTTACCCTTTGACCAAGCCCGACGATTCACGAACAGGTGTTACAAATAAATATATAAAAAAAAATATAAATGTACGTACTGAATGTAATAAAAATATAAATGAATCATGTAATTTGTGATGACTAGTATTATTAATAAGTATTATCATTAAAATGCATTATTACATTATTACCATCAACAATATGAACATCATTATTTTCTTTATAATTATAATTACCATTATTTATTATCACTAAAATTAGTGTTCATGATATTATTGTCATTATTATTATTTATATGTTTATCAATATTAGTATTGTTATTGTTAAAAATTATTATCATTACTATTTAGGATTATTAATATTAATATCATTTGTATTTTGATTATTATTAATAATATTAACAATATTATTAATTATATATATATTTATTTATTATTAACGTTAATTATAAAAGAATGAAACTGCGTGTAATGAGTTATAAGTCACAATCGTCTTTTTATTTTGCTATTCTTGATTGCAAACTTACTGTTCCCGATTTCCTTGATTTAGGTAGAAGTGGTAGATATTTTGATATTTATAAAGTCTACTAGTTCCGCTTAATCATCAATATATATATACATATATCACTTCTCTTTTCCCATGTACAACCTCATAGCCTCACCACTATAACCGATTATCACCCTCCTTGTTCTTCTCCAATCGACTATCAACACCAACCAAACCACCACTGTTACTGCAACTGCTCGATTATTTCTGTTTCTTCTCTTTTGTTTTTCCCTTCTCTCTCTATCGTATAACTATCCCTCTCCTCGTTAATTGTTAGAAAACCGCTACCTTCATTAGAATTACCATCTTCACCATTAAAACCACCACCCAAAATCATCAAGAACCACCACCCCCACTTCAAACCTATTTTTGATATTTGTTGTTTCACGCTGCTACTATGATACGGTTTTTATCTTTGATTCATACTCAATCACAACCATCATCGACCCATCTTCACTCACCAAACCATCCTGTACACCATAAATCATACAACCCTACGACTTGTTGTCTTCTGAGTTCTAACCGAAATCCACACCACAAACAATCATAAAACATCACAAAACCACAACTCACTTCTATAATTCCTTACTGTTTTCGTTAGAACCACAAAACAACAAAATCAATACCTTCCCTTGAAGCTTTATAGTATGCTTTTGTTCTATGCTTATCTTCATCAAACACCAAATGAACCAACAACCCTTTTCGCTACTGCTTTACCCTATTTTTTTTGTTTCTCGATCAGACTAAACTTACAACCCTTAAAATATCACTAACCTGCCACTGTTCCTTTCCATCTGTTTCCACGACTTTTCCTGTTTAATTCCCCGTTCAATGAGACCCGTAAACCTCCTGTCTGTTGTTGCTTTCAATCCCTAAATCGCCTCCAGATCGTGTCTGGTATTCTCCTATTGCTGCTATTTTCTCTCAACCGAAGAACAAACAACATATGGGTATATATATAAGATGAAAGATGCAAGGTAAAATAGAAGATAATGATAATAATAAGCAAGGTGGATAAGATGTTTTCTTTTCTTTATTGTTCGGTTCCAAGAAGAAGTGGACACGTTTATGGCTGTCAAATTGCAAGTGGGATTAAAGATGTCAAGTAGTAGGGTAGATATAATTGATATTGACGGTTCTGTATCGAATCCGATGTTTAAAAAAAAAATCGAATGGTTACTGGATTTTTCATTTGGGTCTCTATGTGCCTGTTTGTAAATTTGGGCCGAAAATCCAATTAATGTTGGGTCGTAATTTTTCCATTGGGCCATATTCTAGTGATTGGGCCGGAATGAAACATAAAACGGGTTATAAATGTTACAGAAGGATTTAAATCAGAAAAATATAAATGGTGGCATGGTTAAGAGTGTTTATATGTGAGCGGGAGGTCTAGGGTTCGAGTCTTGCATCAACCATATATTTTTAGGAGGCTTATGAGGTAGTTACTTTCATTTATTGTTATTATTATTATTATTATTACTGTTACAGTAATACTAATATTTAAGATTATGAATGTATGAGTTTTAACAAGGTTATAAACATAAAAATAAAAAGTATAAATATAAATATTAAAATGAAAATGAGAATGATTAAAATTATATTTAGGATATGATTTAAATTAATTATTAAGTATTATTATTATCATTAATATTATTACTAATATTATGATCATCAATATTATTATTATTATTATGATTATGATTAGTGATATTATAAATTATTAACATCTATATTAATATAAAAAAAAAATTTTATTATTATTACTTTTAAATTAAATATATAATGTAAAGAATAAATTTGTTCGAATACAATTATATGTATTAATATATATACCTGATATAGGTTCGTGAATCCGAGGCCAACCCTACACTTGTTCAATGATGTTATATGTATTTTTACTACAAAATACATTAGGTGAGTATATAGTCCCACTTTTAAACTCTAAATATTTCGGGATGAGAATACATGTATTTTATGTTTTACGTTATGGACACAAGTAACTGAAAAATATATTCTACGTTGAGTTGTACCACTGGCATACTTCCCTGTAGCTTGGTAACTAATATTTACAGCGGTATTGTAAACGCGAATCCTGTTGATAGATCTATCGGGCCTGACAACCCCAACCGGACTGGACGACCAGTATTCAACGGTTGCACAGTACTTCGTTTCGTGACTACACTTGGTACAGTGTAGTAAGATTTCATAATAAAGGGAATATGCGACGTGATTAAATGTTAAGTATGGTTACCAAGTGCTCAACCACTTAGAATATTTTTATTAAAATGTTTATATATGAAATCTTGTGTTCCATTGTTATAACGCTGCTAGCATTAAACCTATATCTCACCAACTTTATGTTGACGTTTTAAAGCATGTTATTCTCAGGTACGAATTAAGTCTTCCGCTGTGCATTTGCTCATTTTAAGGACATTACTTGGAGTTGATCAACGCAATGGGACCAACTGTTGAAGATTCCGTCCGGGAGGATTAGTCGCGGACGTTTCACGTAATAACCTAAAAACCTCATTTCTTACCCCAATTACCGACTCCGTCACTTGTGGGAACGTTTTATTTAATAGTTGTAGCCCGATGTTCTTGTTCTCACTTTGGTGAGAAGCGAACATTACTAACCCGTAAGCATAACATGCTTCTTTATGTTTCATGTTAGCCGCTTTTTCTAAATCACGAAGTCCTATATTCGGATATATTGAGTCAAAATAATTTCTTAACCCGTTGCGTAAAATAGCACTTGGGTTCCCCGCAATATATGCGTCAAAGTAAACACATCGTAACTTATGGGTTTCCCAATGTGATATCCCCCATCTTTCAAATGAAAGTCTCTTATAAACTAACGCATTCTTGGAACGTTCTTCGAATGTCTTACAAACTGATTTTGCCGTAAATAGTTGTGCCGAAGAATTCTGACCGACTCTAGACAAGATTTCATCAATCATGTCTCCGGGTAGGTCTCTTAAAATATTGGGTTGTCTATCCATTTTGTGTTTTTATACTGTAAAAATAGACAAGAGTTAGATTCATAAAATAAAAAAAATACTTATTAATACAAGCAATTTTTACATATATCATAAAGCATAAGCACACTATATTATATATATTACACCACACGAATACAACTATCTTATTCCGACTCGCTCGTTTCTTCTTCTTCGGTTTTGGTTCGTTTTGCCAAGTTTCTAGGGATATATGATGTTCCCCTAATATGAGCTGTCGTTTTCCACAACGGTTTAGAAAAACCTGGTGGTTTAGAGGTTCCCCGGTCATTGTTACAACTTAACGGCTTCGGTGGTTGACGATACATATAAAGTTCATCGGGGTTGGAATTAGATTTCTCTATTTTTATGCCCTTTCCCTTATTATTTTCTTTTGCCTTTTTAAATTCAGTTAGGGTAATTTCTATAACATCATCGGAATTCTCGTCGGAATCCGATTCATCGGAGAATTGGTAATCCTCCCAATATTTTGCTTCCTTGACGGAAACACCATTGACCATAATTAACCTTGGTCGGTTGGTTGAGGATTTTCTTTTACTTAACCGTTTTATTATTTCCCCCACCGGTTCTATTTCCTCCTCCGGTTCCTCCTCTTCCGGTTCTGATTCTTCTTCCGGTTCTGATTCTTCTTCCGGTTCTTCTTCAGGAACTTGTGAATCAGTCCAATATATATTCGACTCTTCGTTATTATTAGGTGAGTCAATGGGATTTGTGCTAGAGGTAGACATCTATCACACAATATTAAACATGTTAAGAGATTAATATATCACATAATATATACATGTTAATAATATATAGTTTCCAACAAAAATGTTAAGCAATCATTTTTAAAGAAAACACGGTCGAAGTCCAGACTCACTAATGCATCCTAACAAACTCGATAAGACACACTAATGCAAATTTTCTGGTTCTCTAAGACCAACGCTCGGATACCAACTGAAATGTCCCGTTCTTATTAATTAAAAACGTTCCATATTAATTGATTTCGTTGCGAGGTTTTGACCTCTATATTGTAGTGACCCGAACTTTTCCATGTTTATATATATTAATTGAGATTGATATTTACATGATTAAATGTTTCCAACATGTTAAGCAATCAAACTTGCTAAGACTTGATTAATTGAAATATGTTTCATATAGACAATTGACCACCCAAGTTGACCGGTGATTCACGAACGTTAAAACTTGTAAAAACTATATGATGACATATATATGGATATATATATATATAGTTAACATGATACTATGATAAGTAAACATATCATTAAGTATATTAACAATGAACTACATATGTAAAAACAAGACTACTAACTTAATGATTTTTAAACGAGACATATATGTAACGATTATCGTTGTAAAGACATTTAATGTATATATATCATATTAAGAGATATTCATACATGATAATATCATGATAATATAATAATTTAAAATCTCATTTAATATTATAAACATTGGGTTAACAACATTTAACAAGATCGTTAACCTAAAGGTTTCAAAACAACACTTACATGTAACGACTAACGATGACTTAACGACTCAGTTAAAATGTATATACATGTAGTGTTTTAATATGTATTTATACACTTTTGAAAGACTTCAATACACTTATCAAAATACTTCTACTTAACAAAAATGCTTACAATTACATCCTCGTTCAGTTTCATCAACAATTCTACTCGTATGCACCCGTATTCGTACTCGTACAATACACAGCTTTTAGATGTATGTACTATTGGTATATACACTCCAATGATCAGCTCTTAGCAGCCCATGTGAGTCACCTAACACATGTGGGAACCATCATTTGGCAACTAGCATGAAATATCTCATAAAATTACAAAAATATGAGTAATCATTCATGACTTATTTACATGAAAACAAAATTACATATCCTTTATATCTAATCCATACACCAACGACCAAAAACACCTACAAACACTTTCATTCTTCAATTTTCTTCATCTAATTGATCTCTCTCAAGTTCTATCTTCAAGTTCTAAGTGTTCTTCATAAATTCTACAAGTTCTAGTTACATAAAATCAAGAATACTTTCAAGTTTGCTAGCTCACTTCCAATCTTGTAAGGTGATCATCCAACCTCAAGAAATCTTTGTTTCTTATAGTAGGTTATCATTCTAATACAAGGTAATAATCATATTCAAACTTTGGTTCAATTTCTATAACTATAACAATCTTATTTTAAGAACTTCGAGCCATCCAAGGATCCGTTAAAGCTAGATCCATTTTTCTCTTTTTCAGTAGGTTTATCTAAGGAACTTAAGGTAGTAATGATGTTCATAACATCATTCGATTCATACATATAAAGCTATCTTATTCGAAGGTTTAAACTTGTAATCACTAGAACATAGTTTAGTTAATTGTAAACTTGTTGGCAAACAAAAGTTAATCCTTCTAACTTGACTTTTAAAATCAACTAAATACATGTTCTATATCTATATGATATGCTAACTTAATGATTTAAAACCTGGAAACACGAAAAACACCGTAAAACTGGATTTACGCCGTCGTAGTAACACCGCGGGCTGTTTTGAGTTAGTTAATTAAAAACTATGATAAACTTTGATTTAAAAGTTGTTATTCTGAGAAAATTATTTTTATTATGAACACGAAACTATATCTAAAAATTATGGTTAAACTCAAAGTGGAAGTATGTTTTCTAAAATGGTCATCTAGACGTCGTTCTTTCGACTGAAATGAATACCTTTACAAAAACGACTTGTAACTTATTTTTCCGACTATAAACCTATACTTTTTCTGTTTAGATTCATAAAATAGAGTTCAATATGAAACCATAGCAATTTGATTCACTCAAAACGGATTTAAAATGAAAAAGTTATGGGTAAAACAAGATTGGATAATTTTTCTCATTTTAGCTACGTGAAAATTGGTAACAAATCTATTCCAACCATAGCTTAATCAACTTGTATTGTATATTATGTAATCTTGAGATACCATAGACACGTATACAATGTTTCGACCTATCATGTCGACACATCTATATATATTTCGGAACAACCATAGACACTCTATATGTGAATGTTGGAGTTAGCTATACAGGGTTGAGGTTGATTCCAAAATATATATAGTTTGAGTTGTGATCAATACTGAGATACGTATACACTGGGTCGTGGATTGATTCAAGATAATATTTATCGATTTATTTCTGTACATCTAACTGTGGACAACTAGTTGTAGGTTACTAACGAGGACAGCTGACTTAATAAACTTAAAACATCAAAATATATTAAAAGTGTTATAAATATATTTTGAACATACTTTGATATATATGTATATATTGTTATAGGTTCGTGAATCAACCAGTGGCCAAGCCTTACTTCCCGACGAAGTAAAAATCTGTGAAAGTGAGTTATAGTCCCACTTTTAAAATCTAATATTTTTGAGATGAGAATACATGCAGGTTTTATAAATGATTTACAAAATAGACACAAGTACGTGAAACTACATTCTATGGTTGAATTATCGAAATCGAATATGCCCCTTTTTATTAAGTCTGGTAATCTAAGAATTAGGGAACAGACACCCTAATTGATGCGAATCCTAAAGATAGATCTATTGGGCCTAACAAACCCCATCCAAAGTACCGGATGCTTCAGTACTTCGAAATTTATATCATATCCGAAGGGTGTCCCGGAATGATGGGGATATTCTTATATATGCATCTTGTTAATGTCGGTTACCAGGTGTTCACCATATGAATGATTTTTATCTCTATGTATGGGATGTGTATTGAAATATGAAATCTTGTGGTCTATTATTATGATTTGATATATATAGGTTAAACCTATAACTCACCAACATTTTTGTTGACGTTTTAAGCATGTTTATTCTCAGGTGATTATTAAGAGCTTCCGCTGTCGCATACTTAAAAAAGGACGAGATTTGGAGTCCATGCTTGTATGATATTGTGTAAAAACTGCATTCAAGAAACTTATTTTGTTGTAACATATTTGTAATGTAAACCATTATGTAATGGTCGTGTGTAAACAGGATATTTTAGATTATCATTATTTGATAATCTACGTAAAAAAATTTTAAACCTTTACTGATGAAATAAAGGTTATGGTTTGTTTTAAAATGAATGCAGTCTTTGAAAAACGTCTCATATAGAGGTCAAAACCTCGCAACGAAATCAATTAATATGGAACGTTTTTAATCAATAAGAACGGGACATTTCAGTTGGTATCCGAGCGTTGGTCTTAGAGAACCAGAATTTTGCATTAGTGTGTCTTATCGAGTTTGTTAAGATGCATTAGTGAGTCTGGACTTCGACCGTGTTTACTTGAAAAATGATTGCTTAACAAATTTTGTTGGAAACTATATATTTTTAACATGTGAATATTATGTGATATATTAATCTCTTAACGCGTTTGATATTATGAGATAGATGTCTACCTCTAGAACAAGTCCCATTGACTCACCTAATAATAATGAAGAGTCAAATGTAAATTGGAATGATTCGTGGACTGATTCACTAGTTCCTGAAGAGGAACCGGAAGAAGAGTCGGAACCGGAAGAAGAATCGGAACCGGAAGAAGAATCGGAGCCGGATGAAGAAATAGAACCGGTGGGGAAAATAATAAAACGGTTAAGTAAAAGAAAATCCTCAACCAACCGACCAAGGTTAATTATGGTCAATGGTGTTTCCGCCAAGGAAACAAAATATTGGGAGGATTACCAATTCTCCGATGAATCGGATTCCGACGAGAATTCCGATGATGTTATAGAAATTACCCCAACTGAATTTAAAAAGGCAAAAGAAAATAATAAGGGAAAGGGCATAAAAATAGAGAAATCTAATTCCAACCCCGATGAACTTTATATGTATCGTCAACCCCCGAAGTCCTTAAGTTGTAACAATGACCCGGGAACCTCTAAACCACCAGGTTTTTCTAAACCAATGTGGAAAACGACGGCTCGTATTAGGGGAACATCATATATCCCTAGAAACTTGGCAAAACGAACCAAAACCGAAGAAGAAGAAACAAGTGAGTCGGAATAAGATAGTTGTATTCGTGTGGTGTAATATATGTAATATAGTGTGCTTATGCTTTAAGATATATGTAAAAATTGCTTGTATTAATAAGTATTTTTTTTTATGAATCTAACTCTTGTCTATTTTACAGTATAAAAACACAAAATGGATAGACAACCCAATATTTTAAGAGACCTACCCGGAGACATGATTGATGAAATCTTGTCTAGAGTCGGTCAGAATTCTTCGGTACAACTATTTAAGGTGAGATCAGTTTGTAAGACATTCGAAGAACGTTCCAAGAATGCCTTGGTTTATAAAAGGCTTTCGTTCGAAAGATGGGGGATATCACATTGGGAAATCCATAAGTTACGATGTGTTTACTTTGACGCATATATTGCGGGGAACCCAAATGCTATTTTACGCAATGGGTTAAGAAATTATTTTGACTCAATATATCCGAATATTGGACTTCGTGATTTAGAAAAAGCGGCTAACATGCAACATAAAGAAGCATGTTATGCTTACGGATTAGTAATGTTCGCTTCTCACCAAAGTGAGAACAAGAACATCAGGCTACAACTATTAAACAAAACATTCCCACAAGTGACGGAGTCGGTAATTGGTGTAAGAAATGAGGTTTTTAGATTGTTACGGGACTGTTAGACATTACGTAACCCTCGTCCCTTTGACGACGTTACAACACGCTGTCTTATCAACGGCCATAACGTTTATGTTCCACAAGACCAAGGATGGGAAGTAATCCTAGTAAAACCAGAATGCATGACTTGTTTCTGGACGTATGAATTACGTGTCTTTATTGCCTTTTTTTGAACGACTTGTGTACTAGCTAGAATTATCTTCACAACCATCTTGTATCAAATTTATTGTGTGCTATATTTCATGCTATATGTAAAATAAGCGGTATTGTAAGTTTGTAAAATATTGTGTAAAAGTTTGAACGCGAAATATTATTATAATCAGTTTTTCATATAGAATTGTAGTAGTTGAATTGTATATTAGCTACTAAGTATGAACTTAACGGGTAGGTACTACCCGAATTTAAACTTATAAAACGCTAATATTATAACACCCCAGCTTAACATGACCACAATATTGTCCGCTTTGCCCGCAGGCGCACGGCTTTTTCTTGGCGACCACACACGAGAAGCACTTTCCCAGGAGGTCACCCATCCTGGTAGTGCTCTCGCCCGAGCACGCTTAACCACAATGTACTCGCACTTCTACTCAGCCTGTGATCCCAAAATGCGTTGTGTCATTTAAGCGTGAGTATTACATTATAATCCCATGACCACTCATGTGTGTGGGCAATGTGGGATTTGCCTAGGGTGTTACATTCACCCCCCCTTAGGGACTCATCGTCCTCGATGAGGTTTGCCCCACCACCCCCAACGGCACATGAGTGGCTCTGATACCATTCTATAACACCCCAGCTTAACATGACCACAATATTGTCCGCTTTGCCCGCAGGCGCACGGCTTTTTCTTGGCGACCACACACGAGAAGCACTTTCCCAGGAGGTCACCCATCCTGGTAGTGCTCTCGCCCGAGCATGCTTAACCACAATGTACTCGCACTTCTACTCAGCCTGTGATCCTAAAACGCGTTGTGTCATTTAAGCGTGAGTATTACATTATAATCCCATGATCACTCATGTGTGTGGGCAATGTGGGATTTGCCTAGGGTGTTACAAATATGAAGAAAAAGCTTTTATAAATGAGTTCATATTATGCTACGAAATACTATTAACTACTCTTAATATTCTGTATGATTAACTTGTTCCATTTGACTATTTTGAAGGAAATGGCACCGACTACTCGACACACCGTGAATATGAATGAAGAAGAATTCCGTACTTTTCTAGCTTCAAACATAGCCGCAGTACAGGCTGCGCTACATACCAACAATAACCTTGGATCTAGCAATACATGAAATCGTGTAGGATGCACCTACAAAGAATTCACTGCCTGCAAACCTTTGGAATTTGATGGAACCGAAGGACCGATCGGATTGAAATGGTGGACCGAGAAGGTCGAATCGGTGTTTGCTATAAGTAAGTGTACTGAAGAGGACAAAGAGAAGTACGCTACGAATACCTTCACAGGTTCTGCGTTAACATGGTGGAATACCTATCTAGAGCAAGTGGGACAAGACGATGCGTATGCACTACCGTGGTCAGCATTCAAGCACTTGATGAACGAGAAGTACCGTCCCAGAACCGAGGTCAATAAGCTCAAGACAGAACTTAGAGGGTTACGAACCCAAGGATTTGATATTACCACGTACGAAAGATGATTCACAGAATTGTGCCTATTGTGTTAGGGAGCATTCGAAGATGAGGAAGAGAAGATCGACGCGTTTGTGAAAGGATTACCGGAAAGAATCCAAGAAGATATAAGTTCACACGAGCCCGCCTCCATACAACAGGCATGTAGAATGGCTTACAAACTAGTAAACCAGATTGAAGAAAGAATTAAAGAACAGACTGCTGAAGAGGCCAATGTGAAGCAAGTCAAAAGAAAGTGGGAGGAAAACGGTGATAAGAATCACCAATACAACAACAACAGCAATTACAACAATAATCGCAACAATTATCCCAACAATCGCAACATCAATCGCAACTACAACAAACGGCCCAACAACAACAACAACAACAGCAACTACAACAATCATCCCAACAACAATAATAACCGCAACAACAACAACAATCAGAAGCAGCTATGCCAAAGGTGTGAAAAGTATCACTCGGGGTTCTGCACCAAATTTTGCAACAAGTGTAAAAGAAATGGTCATAGCGCGGCGAAGTGTGAGGTGTACGGACCAGGGGTTAATAGAACGAAAGGAACAAATGGTGTCGGAACGAGTAATGGCGGAGCAAGTAGTGTCGGAGCAAGTTATGCCAATGTAGTTTTTTATAAATGTGGAAAACCGGGCCACATTATTAGAAATTGCCCGAACCAGGAGAACACGAATGGACAAGGCTGCGGAAGAGTTTTCAATATTAATGCGGCAGAGGCACAGGAAGACCCGGAGCTTGTTACAGGTACGTTTCTTATTGACAATAAATCTGCTTACGTTTTATTTGATTCGGGTGCGGATAGAAGCTATATGAGTAGAGATTTTTGTGCTAAATTAAGTTGTCCATTGATGCCTTTGGATAGTAAATTTTTACTCGAATTAGCAAATGGTAAATTAATTTCAGCAGATAATATATGTCGGAATCGAGAAATTAAACTGGTTAGCGAAACATTTAAGATTGATTTGATACCAATAGAGTTAGGGAGTTTTGATGTGATAATCGGTATGGACTGGTTGAAAGAAGTGAAAGCAGAGATCGTTTGTTACAAAAATGCAATTCGCATTATACGAGAAAAAGGAAAACCCTTAATGGTGTACGGAGAAAAGGGCAACACGAAGCTACATCTTATTAGTAATTTGAAGGCACAAAAACTAATAAGAAAAGGTTGCTATGCTGTTCTAGCACACGTCGAGAAAGTACAAACTGAAGAAAAGAGCATCAATGATGTTCCCATTGCAAAAGAATTTCCCGATGTATTTCTGAAAGAATTACCGGGATTACCCCCACATCGATCCGTTGAATTTCAAATAGATCTTGTACCAGGAGCTGCACCAATAACTCGTGCTCCTTACAGAATCACACCCAGCGAGATGAAAGAACTGCAAAGCCAATTACAAGAACTTTTAGAGCGTGGTTTCATTCGACCAAGCACATCACCATGGGGAGCTCCTGTTTTGTTTGTCAAGAAGAAAGATGGTACATTCAGGTTGTGTATCTACTACTGAGAGTTGAACAAACTTACCATCAAGAACCGCAACCCACTACTGAGAATCGACGACTTATTTGATCAACTACAAGGCTCGTCTGTTTATTCAAAAATTGACTTAAGTTCCGGGTATCATCAAAAGCGGGTGAAAGAAAATGATATTCCAAAGACTGCTTTCAGAACACGTTACGGTCATTACGAGTTTATGGTCATGTCGTTTGGTTTAACTAATGCACCAGCTGTGTTCATGGACCTTATGAACCGAGTGTGTGGACCATACCTTGACAAGTTTGTCATTTTTTTCATTGATGACATACTTATTTACTCAAAGAATGACCAAGAACATGGTGAACATTTGAGAAAGGTGTTAGAAGTATTGAGGAAGGAAGAATTGTACGCTAAGTTTTCAAAGTGTGCATTTTGGTTGGAAGAAGTTCAATTCCTCGGTCACATAGTAAACAAAGAAGGTATTAAGGTAGATCCGGCAAAGATAGAAACTGTTGAAAAGTGGGAAACCCTGAAAACTCCGAAACACATACGCCAGTTTTTAGGACTAGCTGGTTACTACAGAAGGTTCATCCAAGACTTTTCCAGAATAGCAAAACCCTTGACTGCATTAACGCATAAAGGGAAGAAATTTGAATGGAATGATGAACAAGAGAAAGCGTTTCAGTTATTGAAGAAAAAGCTAACTACGGCACCTATATTGTCATTGCCTGAAGGGAATGATGATTTTGTGATTTATTGTGACGCATCAAAGCAAGGTCTCGGTTGTGTATTAATGCAACGAACGAAGGTGATTGCTTATGCGTCTTGACAATTGAAGATTCACGAACAAAATTATACGACGCATGATTTGGAATTAGGCGCGGTTGTTTTTGCATTAAAGACTTAGAGGCACTACTTATATGGGGTCAAAAGTATTATATATACCGACCACAAAAGTCTTCAACACATATTTAATCAGAAACAACTGAATATGAGGCAGCGTAGGTGGATTGAATTATTGAATGATTACGACTTTGAGATTCATTACCACCCGGGGAAGGCAAATGTGGTAGCCGATGCCTTGAGCAGGAAGGACAGAGAACCCATTAGAGTAAAATCTATGAATATAATGATTCATAATAACCTTACTACTCAAATAAAGGAGGCGCAACAAGGAGTTTTAAAAGAGGGAAATTTAAAGGATGAAATACCCAAAGGATCTGAGAAACATCTTAATATTCGGGAAGACGGAACCCGGTATAGGGCTGAAAGGATTTGGGTACCAAAATTTAGAGATATGAGAGAAATGGTACTTAGAGAAGCTCATAAAACCAGATACTCAATACATCCTGGAACGGGGAAGATGTACAAGGATCTCAAGAAACATTTTTGGTGGCCGGGTATGAAAGCCGATGTTGCTAAATACGTAGGAGAATGTTTGACGTGTTCTAAGGTCAAAGCTGAGCATCAGAAACCATCAGGTCTACTTCAACAACCCGAAATCCCGGAATGGAAATGGGAAAACATTACCATGGATTTCATCACTAAATTGCCAAGGACTGCAAGTGGTTTTGATACTATTTGGGTAATAGTTGATCGTCTCACCAAATCAGCACACTTCCTGCCAATAAGAGAAGATGACAAGATGGAGAAGTTAGCACGACTGTATTTGAAGGAAGTCGTCTCCAGACATGGAATACCAATCTCTATTATCTCTGATAGGGATGGCAGATTTATTTCAAGATTCTGGCAGACATTACAGCAAGCATTAGGAACTCGTCTAGACATGAGTACTGCCTATCATCCACAAACTGATGGGTAGAGTGAAAGGACGATACAAACGCTTGAAGACATGCTACGAGCATGTGTTATTGATTTCGGAAACAGTTGGGATCGACATCTACCGTTAGCAGAATTTTCCTACAACAACAGCTACCATTCAAGCATTGAGATGGCACCGTTTGAAGCACTTTATGGTAGAAAGTGCAGGTCTCCGATTTGTTGGAGTGAAGTGGGGGATAGACAGATTACGGGTCCGGAGATTATACAAGAAACTACCAAGAAGATCATCCAAATTCAACAACGGTTAAAAATCGCCCAAAGTCGACAAAAGAGCTACGCTGACATTAAAAGAAAAGATATAGAATTTGAAATTGGAGAGATGGTCATGCTTAAAGTTGCACCTTGGAAAGGCGTTGTTCGATTTGGTAAACGAGGGAAATTAAATCCAAGGTATATTGGACCATTCAAGATTATTGATCGTGTCAGACCAGTAGCTTACCGACTTGAGTTACCTCAACAACTCGCGGCTGTACATTACACTTTCCATGTCTCGAATTTGAAGAAATGTTTTGCTAAAGAATATCTCACTATTCCGTTAGATGAAATCCAAATCAACGAAAAACTCCAATTCATCGAAGAACCCGTCGAAATAATGGATCGTGAGGTTAAAAGACTTAAGCAAAACAAGATACCAATTGTTAAGGTTCGATGGAATGCTCGTAGAGGACCCGAGTTCACCTGGGAGCGTGAAGATCAGATGAAGAAAAAATACCCGCATCTATTTCCAGAAGATTCGTCAACACCTTCAACAACTTAAAATTTCGGGACGAAATTTATTTAACGGGTAGGTACTGTAGTGACCCAAACTTTTCCATGTTTATATATATTAATTGAGATTGATATTTACATGATTAAATGTTTCCAACATGTTAAGCAATCAAACTTGTTAAGACTTGATTAATTGAAATATGTTTCATATAGACAATTGACCACCCAAGTTGACCGGTGATTCACGAACGTTAAAACTTGTAAAAACTATATGATGACATATATATGGATATATATATAGTTAACATGATACTATGGATATATATATAGTTAACATGATACTAGGATATATATTCATTAATTATATTAACAATGAACTACATATGTAAAAACAAGACTACTAACTTAATGATTTTTAAACGAGACATATATGTAACGATTATCGTTGTAAAGACATTTAATGTATATATATCATATTAAGAGATATTCATACATGATAATATAATAATTTAAAATCTCATTTAATATTATAAACATTGGGTTAACAACATTTAACAAGATCGTTAACCTAAAGGTTTCAAAACAACACTTACATGTAACGACTAACGATGACTTAACGACTCAGTTAAAATGTATATACATGTAGTGTTTTAATATGTATTTATACACATTTGAAAGACTTCAATACAATTATCAAAATACTTCTACTTAACAAAAATGCTTACAATTACATCCTCGTTCAGTTTCATCAACAATTCTACTCGTATGCACCCGTATTCGTACTCGTACAATACACAGCTTTTAGATGTATGTACTATTGGTATATACACTCCAATGATCAGCTCTTAGCAGCCCATGTGAGTCACCTAACACATGTGGGAACCATCATTTGGCAACTAGCATGAAATATCTCATAAAATTACAAAAATATGAGTAATCATTCATGACTTATTTACATGAAAATAAAATTACATATCCTTTATATCTAATCCATACACCAACGACCAAAAACACCTACAAACACTTTCATTCTTCAATTTTCTTCATCTAATTGATCTCTCTCAAGTTCTATCTTCAAGTTCTAAGTGTTCTTCATAAATTCTACAAGTTCTAGTTACATAAAATCAAGAATACTTTCAAGTTTGCTAGCTCACTTCCAATCTTGTAAGGTGATCATCCAACCTCAAGAAATCTTTGTTTCTTACAGTAGGTTATCATTCTAATACAAGGTAATAATTATATTAAAACTTTGGTTCAATTTCTATAACTATAACAATCTTATTTCAAGTGATGATCTTACTTGAACTTGTTTTCGTGTCATGATTCTGCTTCAAGAACTTCGAGCCATCCAAGGATCCGTTGAAGCTAGATCCATTTTTCTCTTATCCAGTAGGTTTATCCAAGGAACTTACGGTAGTAATGATATTCATAACATCATTCGATTCATACATATAAAGCTATCTTATTCGAAGGTTTAAACTTGTAATCACTAGAACATAGTTTAGTTAATTCTAAACTTGTTCGCAAACAAAAGTTAATCCTTCTAACTTGACTTTTAAAATCAACTAAACACATGTTCTATATCTATATGATATGCTAACTTAATGATTTAAAACCTGGAAACACGAAAAACACCGTAAAATCGAATTTACGCCGTCGTAGTAACACCGTGGGCTGTTTTGGGTTAGTTAATTAAAAACTATGATAAACTTTGATTTAAAAGTTGTTATTCTGAGAAAATTATTTTTATTATGAACATGAAACTATATCCAAAAATTATGGTTAAACTCAAAGTGGAAGTATGTTTTCTAAAATGGTCATCTAGACGTCGTTCTTTCGACTGAAATGACTACCTTTAAAAAAACGACTTGTAACTTATTTTTCTGACTATAAACCTATACTTTTTCTATTTAGATTCATAAAATAGAGTTCAATATGAAACCATAGCAATTTGATTCACTCAAAACGGATTTAAAATGAAGAAGTTATGGGTAAAACAAGATTGGATAATTTTTCTCATTTTAGCTACGTGAAAATTGGTAACAAATCTATTCCAACCATAACTTAATCAACTTGTATTGTATATTATGTAATCTTGAGATACCATAGACACGTATACAATGTTTCAACCTATCATGTCGACACATCTATATATATTTCGGAACAACCATAGACACTCTATATGTGAATGTTGGAGTTAGCTATACAGGGTTGAGGTTGATTCCAAAATATATATAGTTTGAGTTGTGATCAATACTGAGATACGTATACACTGGGTCGTGGATTGATTCAAGATAATATTTATCGATTTATTTCTGTACATCTAACTGTGGACAACTAGTTGTAGGTTACTAACGAGGACAGCTGACTTAATAAACTTAAAACATCAAAATATATTAAAAGTGTTATAAATATATTTTGAACATACTTTGATATATATGTATATATTGTTATAGGTTCGTGAATCAACCAGTGGCCAAGCCTTACTTCCCGACGAAGTAAAAATCTGTGAAAGTGAGTTATAGTCCCACTTTTAAAATCGAATATTTTTGGGATGAGAATACATGCAGGTTTTATAAATGATTTACAAAATAGACACAAGTACGTGAAACTACATTCTATGGTTGAATTATCGAAATCGAATATGCCCCTTTTTATTAAGTCTGGTAATCTAAGAATTAGGGAACAGACACCCTAATTGACGCGAATCCTAAAGATAGAACTATTGGGCCTAACAAACCCCATCCAAAGTACCGGATGCTTTAGTACTTCGAAATTTATATCATATCCGAAGGGTGTCCCGGAATGATGGGGATATTCTTATATATGCATCTTGTTAATGTCGGTTACCAGGTGTTCACCATATGAATGATTTTTATCTCTATGTATGGGATGTGTATTGAAATATGAAATCTTGTGGTCTATTATTATGATTTGATATATATAGGTTAAACCTATAACTCACCAACATTTTTGTTGACGTTTTAAGCATGTTTATTCTCAGGTGATTTTTAAGAGCTTCCGCTGTCGCATACTTAAATAAGGACGAGATTTGGAGTCCATGCTTGTATGATATTGTGTAAAAACTGCATTCAAGAAACTTATTTTGTTGTAACATATTTGTATTGTAAACCATTATGTAATGGTCGTGTGTAAACAGGATATTTTAGATTATCATTATTTGATAATCTACGTAAAAAAAATTTAAACCTTTATTGATGAAATAAAGGTTATGGTTTGTTTTAAAATGAATGCAGTCTTTGAAAAACGTCTCATATAGAGGTCAAAACCTCGCAACGAAATCAATTAATATGGAACGTTTTTAATCAATAAGAACGGGACATTTCATATATGAGACGTTTTTCAAAGACTGCATTCATTTTTAAAACAAACCATAACCTTTATTTCATAAATAAAGGTTTAAAAAGCTTTACGTAGATTATCAAATAATGATAATCTAAAATATCATGTTTACACACGACCATTACATAATGGTTTATAATACAAATATGTTACATCGAAATCAGTTCTTGAATGCAGTTTTTACACAATATCATACAAACATGGACTCCAAATCTTGTCCTTATTTTAGTATGCAACAGCGGAAGCTCTTAGTATTCACCTGAGAATAAACATGCTTTAAACGTCAACAAAAATGTTGGTGAGTTATAGGTTTAACCTATATATATCAAATCGTAACAATAGACCACAAGATTTCATATTTCAATACACATCCCATACATAGAGATAAAAATCATTCATATGGTGAACACCTGGTAACCGACATTAACAAGATGCATATATAAGAATATCCCCATCATTCCGGGACCCTCCTTCGAACATGATATAAATTTCGAAGTACTAAAGCATCCGGTACTTTAGATGGGGTTTGTTAGGCCCAATAGATCTATCTTTAGGATTCGCGTCAATTAGGGTGTCTGTTCCCTAATTCTTAGATTACCAGACTTAATAAAAAGGGGCATATTCGATTTCGATAATTCAACCATAGAATGTAGTTTCACGTACTTGTGTCTATTTTGTAAATCATTTATAAAACCTGCATGTATTCTCATCCCAAAAATATTAGATTTTAAAAGTGGGACTATAACTCACTTTCACAGATTTTTACTTCGTCGGGAAGTAAGACTTGGCCACTGGTCGATTCAAGAACCTATAACAAATATGTACATATATATCAAAGTATGTTCAAAATATATTTACAACACTTTTAATACATTTTGATGTTTTAAGTTCATTAAGTCATCTGTCCTCGTTAGTAACCTACAACTAGTTGTTCACAGTTAGATGTACAGATATAAATCGATATATATATTATCTTAAATCAATCCACGACCCAGTGTATACATATCTCAGTATTGATCACAACTCAAACTATATATATTTTGGAATCAACCTCAACCCTGTATAGCTAACTCCAACATTCACATATAGAGTGTCTATGGTTGTTCCGAAATATATATAGATGTGTCGACATGATAGGTCGAAACATTGTATACGTGTCTATGGTATCTCAAGATTACATAATATACAATACAAGTTGATTAAGTTATGGTTGGAATAGATTTGTTACCAATTTTCACGTAGCTAAAATGAGAAAAATTATCCAATCTTGTTTTACCCATAACTTCTTCTTTTTAAATTCGTTTTGAGTGAATCAAATTGCTATGGTTTCATATTGAACTCTATTTTATGAATCTAAACATAAAAAGTATAGGTTTATAGTCAGAAAAATAAGTTACAAGTCATTTTTGTAAAGGTAGTCATTTCAGTCGAAAGAACGACGTCTAGATGACCATTTTAGAAAACATACTTCCACTTTGAGTTTAACCGTGATTTTTGGATATAGTTTCATGTTCATAATAAAAATCATTTTCCCAGAATAACAACTTTTAAATCAAAGTTTATCATAGTTTTTAATTAACTAACCCAAAACAGCCCGCGGTGTTACTACGACGGCATAAATCCGGTTTTACGGTGTTTTTCGTGTTTCCAGGTTTTAAATCATTAAGTTAGCATATCATATAGATATAGAACATGTGTTTAGTTGATTTTGAAAGTCAAGTTAGAAGGATTAACTTTTATTTGCGAACAAGTTTAGAATTAACTAAACTATGTTCTAGTGATTACAAGTTTAAACCTTCGAATAAGATAGCTTTATATGTACGAATCGAATGATGTTATGAACATCATTACTACCTCAAGTTTTCTGGATAAAGCTATTGGAAATGAGAAAAATGGATCTAGCTTCAAAGGATCCTTAGATGGCTTGAAAGTTCTTGAAGCAGAATCATGACACGAAAACAGTTCAAGTAAGATTTTCACTCGAAATAAGATTGTTATAGTTATAGAAATTGAATCAAAGTTTGAATATGAGTATTACCTTGTATTAGAAAGATATATTACTGTAAATAAGAAAGATTTCTTGAGGTTGGATGATCACTCTACAAGATTGGAAGTAAGCTAGCAAACTTGGAAGTATTCTTGACTTTATGAAACTAGAACTTGTAGAATTTATGAAGAACACTTAGAACTTGAGGATAGAACTTGAGAGAGATCAATTAGATGAAGAAAATTGAAGAATGAAAGTGTTTGTAGGTGTTTTTGGTCGTTGGTGTATGGATTAGATATAAAGGATATGTAATTTTGTTTTCATGTAAATAAGTCATGAATGATTACTCATATTTTTGTAATTTTATGAGACATTTCATGCTAGTTGCCAAATGATGGTTCCCACATGTGTTAGGTGACTCACATGGGCTGCTAAGATCTGATCATTGGAGTGTATATACCAATAGTACATACATCTAAAAGTTGTGTATTGTACGAGTACGAATACGGGTGCATACGAGTAGAATTGTTGATGAAACTGAACGAGGATGTAATTGTAAGCATTTTTGTTAAGTAGAAGTATTTTGATAAGTGTCTTGAAGTCTTTCAAAATTGTATGAATACATATTAAAACACTACCTGTATATACATTTTAACTGAGTCGTTAAGTCATCGTTAGTCGTTACATGTAAGTGTTGTTTTGAAACCTTTAGGTTAACGATCTTGTTAAATGTTGTTAACCCAATGTTTATAATATCAAATGAGATTTTAAATTATTATATTATCATGATATTATGATGTATGAATATCTCTTAATATGATATATATATATACATTAAATGTCGTTACAACGATAATCGTTACATATATGTCTCGTTTCAAAATCATTAAGTTAGTAGTCTTGTTTTTACATATGTAGTTCATTGTTAATATACTTAATGATATGTTTACTTATCATAATATCATGTTAACTATATATGTATCCATATATATGTCATAATATAGTTTTTATAAGTTTTAACGTTCGTGAATCACCGGTCAACTTGGGTAGTCAATTGTCTATATGAAACCTATTTCAATTAATCAAGTCTTAACAAGTTTGATTGCTTAACATGTTGGAAACACTTAATCATGTAAATAACAATTTTATTTAATATATATATATATATATATATATATATATATATATATATATATATATATATATATATATATATAAACATGGAAAAGTTCGGGTCACTACATATGAAACCAACAAGCCTCATTCCAAAACCTTGAGAGTAGCGTTGGAAGACTTTCCAATCACGTTTTCGAAAGACCACAAGGAAATTTACCTTTGATCAATCTATAATCAATGAGTTACTTAATTAAGGATTGAGTGCAATGAGATTATGATGGAGGATGGGATGTTTGATGATTATTATGGGCCCTGATAATCGTCTTTCACTTTAGCAATCAAGTGATCAACCACCCCGACCCAGTCTTGATTGTTAATTAGCATGATTCACCTTAACACGATGTAAAAATTCCTTGGGCAAGATCACAAGAGAAAATTACAAAGGTTCGGGCAAATGGCAGAGAATCAACAACCCATAAATGAGAGGTCAAGCTCTCTATTTATAGTATTCGAAATATTCGCGGTCTGCGGATTGTCTAATCATCCGCGCAATCTTAGCGAAATAATCCGCAGTCTTTTATTAATGCAGCAACTGATCCGCTATCTTTATTTTCAGTGAATACTCCAAACCTCTTGAATACACTTCGCGTAACTTCTGTTTTTAGCCTTTAATAAATAAAATATACATATACAATGCTATGTATATGATCAAGTCCCCCCAGTTTATTATGATACATTTTACGAAGTAAATGTATCATGATAAACTCTACAAAATTTGCAGTTATTTATGACCGCTATCCGCATTATAACATTTTCGCTATGCCTTTGTTACCATTACAGCAAACAAAGTTACCATTTTTATCCATTGGCGAAAATATTACCATTTAATCATCATGACGAATATTTAAATGCAATTGATTAGCACTCTCACTTCCCCTATATATATACTATTGTCCACAATCACGAGTTTCCTACTCGCTATTCAAAACAGTTTACAATTAATCAAATATTCAATCAACCTTTGCAACCTCTTTCTTACTCACAACTTCTTTTCAGTCAATAATGAAGATCGAAGAGGTTGACAGCAAGGTTAACCCGAAAACATTGATTACAAAGTTATTAACAAGCCCCGAATCCAAATCGACAGCATCATCTGGAAAAGAAAAACAAGCGATTCCAGTTGTCGATTTAACTTTCAAATATCCTCCCACTAAGCCGAGCTCCGCCAAACGACCATACCAGACGCCGCCATCATCGCAGGGCAAAAAGCTGAAGCAACGCGACTCTACCCTTTATGATAATCCGATCATATCCGATTATGAGGGTGATCAACAAATGGGTAAGTCCTGAATATTATCTGATAATTACAACATTTGCGATGCTTATATTTCTCCGCAAATTTATAAATTGCGTCTTTTTGCAGGCGAATCAACCGGTGACCCAGTTTTTCCCAGCCCGAACACTTTTGTTCAAATAAATGAGTTATTCCGCACTCCACCCGACTCTTATGGGGTGAGAGTTGACGGTTTATTGAGATATACTTGTGCTTCTTTTTCTGCGGCGCTAGATCAACGCCACCATATGAAGCTGGCAATCCCAAACGAGCTTCGCCGCGAGTTCTCGAAACTTTTCGCACTTGACGCACATAATAGCTTCGTTCAAAATTTCTATATGGCGTTTAGTTCCGCATACGACATGATCTGTCGTCAAGAACAATTCTTCAATGTTCTTGGGGCTGAAAAAGCCAAATATCTGACTGAGAAAACTAAAGCTGCAGATAGCGAAAAGTGTTGTGTTGATCTGTCGTATGAGCTCACCGCAGCTAAAACTGCCGTTGGTGATTTGAAACAACAATTTTCTACTGTGGCTGATAAAGAAAACAACCTTCAAGCTGCTGTTAAATCGCTAACAGAGGAGGTTACAAAGCTGATTGCAGAGCGAGACAACGCTCTAGCTGCTAAACCTTCTGCGGAGCTTTAGTTCACCAAGCTTCGCCAACATTTACCAGAGTTGGCCAGAAAAATTCTCAAATCACAACCTATTTCCGTACAATTTTCCACATATGCAGCGGCACTACAACTGCGCGAAAGATTGGAATTCATGGATCAAATCACTACCCACTGCCCTCTACCAGAGCCACTACCATCTGCAATAGATGACCGTTTATGCTCTTTAACAGGCGCACCAAATGCGTTTGCTACTGCAAGAGAGAACATAGCAGATATTCCTATTCCAAAAATTACAGCGATAAGCGAGCAGGATGATGCTACTGCAGATGACATCATCGAGCTTGATTTATCTAAGTAATAAATGTACTGTGTAAATTAGCAAGCAGCTATCTCTGCGTTGTCGATAATAAAATTTTCGCGTATCCGCATATTTTTGCAAGTACTTTTATTTATATAGCGCTTTTATCAGCAATATTCATAACACGAACTTGTCCTTTGTAATTTCCAACTCTTATTATCGTGCACATAATAAGTATGTACTTTTGCGAAACAATTTGTATGCGCGTATATTTATACGTTATGAATCTTCTAAGTCCGCCAAGACGATCCTTAGGCAACCAATTAGCACCGCGAAGCATCTAAGTATGGCAAAATCAAATACTTAGGAAATTAAGTTCCTTTCGTGATAATTAGTTTCTGCGTAAGTGGGCAATTTCATCACTACGCGACTTAGCCTTTGCGAAACATACCAGTATTATAGAACAAAAATATTATAGAATATTTCATAAACTCTAAGTATTTCCACAAAGTATGATTATTCTTATCAATATAAACAAACTTTTTCACATATTCTTACAAGTGTTGCTTTTCATATTCTTACAAGTGTGATCAAGACTTGCAAAAATAAAAATGTAAACACGTAGAAAAATATCTAACATAGGCTTCACATCTCATTTTGCACTTTGAATACACATGCACATTGGCCAACACTTTATTTTTTCAGAGTTATGCATAATCTCGCTTTAATAAAGAAGCATGCCACGCATTAGGGAGAGTTCGACCTTCTATGTCTGCGAGTTTATATGATCCTGCCGAATTAATTGCCACAACTTGATAAGGACCTTCCCAGTTAGGTCCTAATTTGCCAAGTTTTTCTGCTCTACTCGCATCATTGTTTCGCAGCACCCATTCGCCTACATCAAAAGACAAAGCGCGTACTGTTTTGTTGTAATATTTGGCGATTTGTTGTTTATTATTTACCTCTCTGATAGTAGCCATTAACCTTCGCTCTTCAATTAAATTCAAATTTTCACATAAGCCTTCGCCATTCGCTTCTTCATCAAAGTTCGCGACTCTATGCTTTGGAACAAGAATTTCAGCGGGTATTACTGCTTCAGAGCCATATACTAAACTAAAGGGTATTTCCCCTGTGCTTTTCTTGAAAGTAGTGAGATGCGCTCATAATACATTGGGCAGCTCATCCACCCAACCAGTTCGCTTCTCATATAACCTCTTTTTAATACCGCTCACAATATCGCAATTGGTTACTTCACACAAGCCATTAACATGTGGATGCGCCACTGATGTAAACTTTTGGACTATATTTAAATCAGTGCGCCCTATTTTGAAAGGTTCTTTCACTATCTGAGCACCATTATCGCTAACTAATTCACGCGGTATGCTAAATCTGCAAACAATATACTCCCACACAAAATTTTGCACTTGCACTCCAGTAATAGTGCGAACCGCCTTATCTTCAACCCATTTTGTAAAATAGTCAATTGCCACAATTAAGAATTTAACATTGTCAGGACCTGCAGGAAATGGTCCTACAATATCAATAGCCTACTTGTGAAATGGCCATGGCGAATTTACGGGGATCATATTATGCCTTGCATCCGATTTTGCGGCGCATACCTTTGGCAACTTTTGCAACGCTTAACAATTTTTGCAACATCGCGGTATAAGGATGGCCAAAAATAACCCATCCGCATAATTTTAGCCGCGATAGTTTTATAACCTGAATGCAATGCGCAAGAGCCATTATGTACTTCATCAATTATCATTTCTGCTTCAATTAGGCCAACACACCGCATCATTGGACCGCAATATGACTTACGATACAGAATGTCATTTTGAATGCTGTACATTATAACTAGTTGTCCACAGTTAGATGTACAGAAATAAATCGATAAATATTATCTTGAATCAATCCACGACCCAGTGTATACGTATCTCAGTATTGATCACAACTCAAACTATATATATTTTGGAATCAATCTCAACCCTGTATAGCTAACTCCAACATTCACATATAGAGTGTCTATGGTTGTTCCGAAATATATATAGATGTGTCGACATGATAGGTCGAAACATTGTATACGTGTCTATGGTATCTCAAGATTACATAATATACAATACAAGTTGATTAAGTTATGGTTGGAATAGATTTGTTACCAATTTTCACGTAGCTAAAATGAGAAAAATTATCTAATCTTGTTTTACCCATAACTTCTTCATTTTAAATCCGTTTTGAGTGAATCAAATTGCTATGGTTTCATATTGAACTCTATTTTATGAATCTAAACAGAAAAAGTATAGGTTTATAGTCGGAAAAATAAGTTACAAGTCGTTTTTGTAAAGGTAGTCATTTCAGTCGAAAGAACGACGTCTAGATGACCATTTTAGAAAACATACTTTCACTTTGAGTTTAACCATAATTTTTGGATATAGTTTCATGTTCATAATAAAAATCATTTTCTCAGAATAACAACTTTTAAATCAAAGTTTATCATAGTTTTTAATTAACTAACCCAAAACAGCCCGCGGTGATACTACGACGGCGTAAATCCGGTTTTACGGTGTTTTTCGTGTTTCCAGGTTTTAAATCATTAAGTTAGCATATCATATAGATATAGAACATGTGTTTAGTTGATTTTAAAAGTCAAGTTAGAAGGATTAACTTTTGTTTGCGAACAAGTTTAGAATTAACTAAACTATGTTCTAGTGATTACAAGTTTAAACCTTCGAATAAGATAGCTTTATATGTATGAATCGAATGATGTTATGAACATCATTACTACCTTAATTTCCTTGGATAAACCTACTGGAAAAGAGAAAAATGGATCTAGCTTCAATGGATCCTTGGATGGCTCGAAGTTCTTGAAGCAGAATCATGACACGAAAACAAGTTCAAGTAAGATCATCACTTGAAATAAGATTGTTATAGTTATAGAAATTGAACCAAAGTTTGAATATGATTATTACCTTGTATTATAATGATAACCTACTGTAAGAAACAAAGATTTCTTGAGGTTGGATGATCACCTTACAAGATTGGAAGTGAGCTAGCAAACTTGAAAGTATTCTTGATTTTATGAAACTAGAACTTTTGGAATTTATGAAGAACACTTAGAACTTGAAGATAGAACTTGAGAGAGATCAATTAGATGAAGAAAATTGAAGAATGAAAGTGTTTGTAGGTGTTTTTGGTCGTTGGTGTATGGATTAGATATAAAGGATATGTAATTTTGTTTTCATGTAAATAAGTCATGAATGATTACTCATATTTTTGTAATTTTATGAGATATTTCATGCTAGTTGCCAAATGATGGTTCCCACATGTGTTAGGTGACTCACATGGGATGCTAAGAGCTGATCATTGGAGTGTATATACCAATAGTACATACATCTAAAAGCTGTGTATTGTACGAGTACGAATACGGGTGCATACGAGTAGAATTGTTGATGAAACTGAACGAGGATGTAATTGTAAGCATTTTTGTTAAGTAGAAGTATTTTGATAAGTGTATTGAAGTCTTTCAAAAGTGTATAAATACATATTAAAACACTACATGTATATACATTTTAACTGAGTCGTTAAGTCATCGTTAGTCGTTACATGTAAGTGTTGTTTTGAAACCTTTAGGTTAACGATCTTGTTAAATGTTGTTAACCCAATGTTTATAATATCAAATGAGATTTTAAATTATTATATTATCATGATATTATCATGTAAGAATATCTCTTAATATGATATATATACATTAAATGTCTTTACAACGATAATCGTTACATATATGTCTCGTTTAAAAATCATTAAGTTAGTAGTCTTGTTTTTACATATGTAGTTCATTGTTAATATACTTTATGATATGTTTTCTTATCATAGTATCATGTTAACTATATATATATATATCCATATATATGTCATCATATAGTTTTTACAAGTTTTAACGTTCGTGAATCACCGATCAACTTGGGTGGTCAATTGTCTATATGAAACATATTTCAATTAATCAAGTCTTAAAAAGTTTGATTGCTTAACATGTTGGAAAAATTTAATCATGTAAATATCAATCTCAATTAATATATATAAACATGGAAAAGTTCGGGTCACTACAGTACCTACCCGTTAAATAAATTTCGTCCCGAAATTTTAAGCTGTTGAAGGTGTTGACGAATCTTCTGGAAATAGATGCGGGTATTTCTTCTTCATCTGATCTTCACGCTCCCAGGTGAACTCGGGTCCTCTACGAGCATTCCATCGAACCTTAACAATTGGTATCTTGTTTTGCTTAAGTCTTTTAACCTCACGATCCATTATTTCGACGGGTTCTTCGATGAATTGAAGTTTTTCGTTGATTTGGATTTCATCTAACGGAATAGTGAGATCTTCTTTAGCAAAACATTTCTTTAAATTCGAGACGTGGAAAGTGTTATGTACAGCCGCGAGTTGTTGAGGTAACTCTAGTCGGTAAGCTACTGGTCCGACACGATCAATAATCTTGAATTGTCCAATATACCTTGGATTTAATTTCCCTCGTTTACCAAATCGAACAACGCCTTTCCAAGGTGCAACTTTAAGCATGACCATCTCTCCAATTTCAAATTCTATATCTTTTCTTTTAATGTCAGCGTAGCTCTTTTGTCGACTTTGGGCGGTTTTCAACCGTTGTTGAATTTGGATGATCTTCTCGGGAGTTTCTTGTATAATCTCCGGACCCGTAATCTGTCTATCCCCCACTTCACTCCAACAAATTGGAGACCTGCACTTTCTACCATAAAGTGCTTCAAACGGCACCATCTCAATGCTTGAATGGTAGCTGTTGTTGTAGGAAAATTCTGCTAACGGTAGATGTCGATCCCAACTGTTTTCGAAATCAATAACACATGCTCGTAGCATGTCTTCAAGCGTTTGTATTGTCCTTTCGCTCTGCCCATCAGTTTGTGGATGATAGGCAGTACTCATGTCTAGACGAGTTCCTAATGCTTGCTGTAATGTCTGCCAGAATCTTGAAATAAATCTGCCATCCCTATCAGAGATAATAGAGATTGGTATTCCATGTCTGGAGACGACTTCCTTCAAATACAGTCGTGCTAACTTCTCCATCTTGTCATCTTCTCTTATTGGTAGGAAGTGTGCTGATTTGGTGAGACGATCAACTATTACCCAAATAGTATCAAAACCACTTGCAGTCCTTGGCAATTTAGTGATGAAATCCATGGTAATGTTTTCCCATTTCCATTCCGGGATTTCGGGTTGTTGAAGTAGACCTGATGGTTTCTGATGCTCAGCTTTGACCTTAGAACACATCAAACATTCTCCTACGTATTTAGCAACATCGGCTTTCATACCCGGCCACCAAAAATGTTTCTTGAGATCCTTGTACATCTTCCCCGTTCCAGGATGTATTGAGTATCTGGTTTTATGAGCTTCTCTAAGTACCATTTCTCTCATATCTCCAAATTTTGGTACCCAAATCCTTTCAGCCCTATACCGGGTTCTGTCTTCTCGAATATTAAGATGCTTCTCCGATCCTTTGGGTATTTCATCCTTTAAATTTCCCTCTTTTAAAACTCCTTGTTGCGCCTCCTTTATTTGAGTAGTAATGTTATTATGAATCATTATATTCATAGATTTTACTCGAATGGGTTCTCTGTCCTTCCTGCTCAAGGCATCGGCTACCACATTTGCCTTCCCCGGGTGGTAACGAATCTCAAAGTCGTAATCATTCAATAATTCAATCCACCTACGCTGCCTCATATTCAGTTGTTTCTGATTAAATATGTGTTGAAGACTTTTGTGGTCGGTATATATAATACTTTTGACCCCATATAAGTAGTGCCTCCAAGTCTTTAATGCAAAAACAACCGCGCCTAATTCCAAATCATGCGTCGTATAATTTTGTTCGTGAATCTTCAATTGTCTAGACGCATAAGCAATCACCTTCGTTCGTTGCATTAATACACAACCGAGACCTTGCTTTGATGCGTCACAATAAATCACAAAATCATCATTCCCTTCAGGCAATGACAATATAGGTGCCGTAGTTAGCTTTTTCTTCAATAACTGAAACGCTTTCTCTTGTTCATCATTCCATTCAAATTTCTTCCCTTTATGCGTTAATGCAGTCAAGGGTTTTGCTATTCTGGAAAAGTCTTGGATGAACCTTATGTAGTAACCAGCTAGTCCTAAAAACTGGCGTATGTGTTTCGGATTTTTCGGGGTTTCCCACTTTTCAACAGTTTCTATCTTTGCCGGATCCACCTTAATACCTTCTTTGTTCACTATGTGACCGAGGAATTGAACTTCTTCCAACCAAAATGCACACTTTGAAAACTTAGCGTACAATTCTTCCTTCCTCAATACTTCTAACACCTTTCTCAAATGTTCACCGTGTTCTTGGTCATTCTTTGAGTAAATAAGTATGTCATCAATGGAAACAATGACAAACTTGTCAAGGTATGGTCCACACACTCGGTTCATAAGGTCCATGAACACAGCTGGTGCATTAGTTAAACCAAACGGCATGACCATAAACTCGTAATGACCGTAACGTGTTCTGAAAGCAGTCTTTGGAATATCATCTTCTTTCACCCGCATTTGATGATACCCTGAACGTAAGTCAATCTTTGAATAAACAGACGAGCCTTGTAGTTGATCAAATAAGTCGTCGATTCTCGGTAGTGGGTAGCGGTTCTTGATGGTAAGTTTGTTCAACTCTCGGTAGTCGATACACAACCTGAATGTACCATCTTTCTTCTTGACAAACAAAACAGGAGCTCCCCACGATGATGTGCTTGGTCGAATGAAACCACGCTCTAAAAGTTCTTGTAATTGGCTTTGCAGTTCTTTCATCTCGCTGGGTGCGAGTCTGTAAGGAGCACGAGCTATTGGTGCAGCTCCTGGTACAAGATCTATTTGAAATTCAACGGATCGATGTGGGGGTAATCCCGGTAATTCTTTCAGAAATACATCGGGAAATTCTTTTGCAATGGGAACATCATTGATGCTGTTTTCTTCAGTTTGTACTTTCTCGACGTGTGCTAGAACAGCATAGCAACCTTTTCTTATTAGTTTTTGTGCCTTCAAATTACTAATAAGATGTAGCTTCGTGTTGCCCTTTTCTCCGTACACCATTAAGGGTTTTCCTTTTTCTCGTATAATGCGAATTGCATTTTTGTAACAAATTATCTCCGCTTTCACTTCTTTCAACCAGTCCATACCGATTATCACATCAAAACTCCCTAACTCTACTGGTATCAAATCAATCTTAAATGTTTCGCTAACCAGTTTAATTTCTCGATTCCGACATATATTATCTGCTGAAATTAATTTACCATTTGCTAATTCGAGTAAAAATTTACTATCCAAAGGCGTCAATGGACAACTTAATTTAGCACAAAAATCTCTACTCATATAGCTTCTATCCGCACCCGAATCAAATAAAACGTAAGCAGATTTATTGTCAATAAGAAACGTACCCGTAACAAGCTCCGGGTCTTCCTGTGCCTCTACCGCATTAATATTGAAAACTCTTCCACGGCCTTGTCCATTCGTGTTCTCCTGGTTCGGGCAATTTCTAATAATGTGGCCTGGTTTTCCACATTTATAACAAACTACATTGGCATAACTTGCTCCGACACTACTTGCTCCGCCATTACTCGTTCCGACACCATTTGTTCCTTTCGTTCTATTAACCCCTGGTCCGTAGACCTCACACTTCGCCGCGCTATGACCATTTCTTTTACACTTGTTGCAAAATTTGGTGCAGAACCCCGAGTGATTCTTTTCACACCTTTGGCATAGCTGCTTCTGATTGTTGTTGTTGTTGCGGTTATTATTGTTGTTGGGATGATTGTTGTAGTTGCTGTTGTTGTTGTTGTTGTTGTTGTTGTTGGGCCGTTTGTTGTAGTTGCGATTGATGTTGCGATTGTTGGGATAATTGTTGCGATTATTGTTGTAATTGCTGTTGTTGTTGTATTGGTGATTCTTATCACAGTTTTCCTCCCACTTTCTTTTGACTTGCTTCACATTGGCCTCTTCAGCAGTCTGTTCTTTAATTCTTTCTTCAATCTGGTTCACTAGTTTGTGAGCCATTCTACATGCCTGTTGTATGGAGGCGGGCTCGTGTGAACTTATATCTTCTTGGATTCTTTCCGGTAATCCTTTCACAAACGCGTCGATCTTCTCTTCCTCATCTTCGAATGCTCCCGGACACAATAGGCACAATTCTGTGAATCGTCTTTCGTACGTGGTAATATCAAATCCTTGGGTTCGTAACCCTCTAAGTTCTGTCTTGAGTTTATTGACCTCGGTTCTGGGACGGTACTTCTCGTTCATCAAGTGCTTGAATGCTGACCACGGTAGTGCGTACGCATCATCTTGTCCCACTTGCTCTAGATAGGTATTCCACCATGTTAACGCAGAACCTGTGAAGGTATGCGTAGCGTACTTCACTTTGTCCTCTTCAGTACACTTACTTATGGCAAACACCGATTCAACCTTCTCGGTCCACCGTTTCAATCCGATCGGTCCTTCGGTTCCATCAAATTCCAAAGGTTTGCAGGCAGTGAATTCTTTGTAGGTGCATCCTACACGATTTCCTGTACTGCTAGATCCAAGGTTATTGTTGGTATGTAGCGCAGCCTGTACTGCGGCTATGTTTGAAGCTAGAAAAGTACGGAATTCCTCTTCATTCATATTCACGGTGTGTCGAGTAGTCGGTGCCATTTCCTTCAAAATAGTTAAATGGAACAAGTTAATCATACAGAATATTAAGAGTAGTTAATAGTATTTCGTAGCATAATATGAACTCATTTATAAAAGCTTTTTCTTCATATTAGCGTTTTATAAGTTTAAATTCGGGTAGTACCTACCCGTTAAGTTCATACTTAGTAGCTAATATACAATTCAACTACTACAATTCTATATGAAAAACTGATTATAATAATATTTCGCGTTCAAACTTTTATACAATATTTTACAAACTTACAATACCGCTTATTTTACATAAAGCATGAAATATAGCACACAATAACTTTGATACAAGATAGTTGTGAAGACAATTCTAGCTAGTACACAAGTCGTTCAGCAAAGGCAATAAAGTCACGTAATTCATACGTCCAGAAACAAGTCATGCATTCTGGTTTTACTAGGACTACTTCCCATCCTTGGTCTTGTGCAACATAACCGTTATGGCCGTTGATAAGACAGCGTGTTGTAACGTCATCAAAGGGACGAGGGTTACGTAATGTCCAACAGTCCCGTAATAATCTAAAAACCTCATTTCTTACCCCAATTACCGACTCCGTCACTTGTGGAAACGTTTTGTTTAATAGTTGTAGCCCGATGTTCTTGTTCTCACTTTGGTGAGAAGCGAACATTACTAATCCGTAAGCATAACATGCTTCTTTATGTTGCATGTTAGCCGCTTTTTCTAAATCACGAAGTCCAATATTCGGATATATTGAGTCAAAATAATTTCTTAACCCGTTGCGTAAAATAGCATTTGGGTTCCCCGCAATATATGCGTCAAAGTAAACACATCGTAACTTATGGGTTTCCCAATGTGATATCCCCCATCTTTCAAACGAAAGTCTCTTATAAACCAAGACATTCTTGGAACGTTCTTCGAATGTCTTACAAACTGATCTCACCTTAAATAGTTGTGCCGAAGAATTCTGGCCGACTCTAGACAAGATTTCATCAATCATGTCTCCGGGTAGGTCTCTTAAAATATTGGGTTGTCTATCCATTTTGTGTTTTTAAACTGTAAAATAGACAAGAGTTAGATTCATAAAAAAATACTTATTAATACAAGCAATTTTTACATATATCATAAAGCATAAGAACACTATATTACATATATTACACCACACGAATACAACTATCTTATTCCGACTTGCTCGTTTCTTCTTCTTCGGTTTTGGTTCGTTTTGCCAAGTTTCTAGGGATATATGATGTTCCCCTAATACGAGCCGTCGTTGTCCACATTGGTTTAGAAAAACCTGGTGGTTTAGAGGTTCCCGGGTCATTGTTACAACTTAAGGACTTCGGGGGTTGACGATACATATAAAGTTCATCGGGGTTGGAATTAGATTTCTCTATTTTTATGCCCTTTCCCTTATTATTTTCTTTTGCCTTTTTAAATTCAGTTGGGGTAATTTCTATAACATCATCGGAATTCTCGTCGGAATCCGATTCATCGGAGAATTGGTAATCCTCCCAATATTTTGCTTCCTTGGCGGAAACACCATTGACCATAATTAACTTTGGTCGGTTGGTTGAGGATTTTCTTTTACTTAACCGTTTTATTATTTCCCCCACCGGTTCTATTTCTTCATCCGGTTCCGATTCTTCTTCCGGTTCCGATTCTTCTTCCGGTTCCGACTCTTCTTCCGGTTCCTCTTCGGGAACTTGTGAATCAGTCCACAAATCATTCCAATTTACATTTGACTCTTCATTATTATTAGGTGAGTCAATGGGACTTGTTCTAGAGGTAGACATCTATCACATAATATCAAACACGTTAAGAGATTAATATATCACATAATATTCATATGTTAAAAATATATAGTTTCCAACAAAAATGTTAAGCAATCATTTTTAAAGAAAACACGGTCGAAGTCCAGACTCACTAATGCATCCTAACAAACTCGATAAGACACACTAATGCAAATTTTCTGGTTCTCTAAGACCAACGCTCGGATACCAACTGAAATGTCCCGTTCTTATTGATTAAAAACGTTTCATATTAATTGATTTCGTTGCGAGGTTTTGACCTCTATATGAGACATTTTTCAAAGACTGCATTCATTTTTAAAACAAACCATAACCTTTATTTCATAAATAAAGGTTTAAAAAGGTTTACGTAGATTATCAAATAATGATAATCTAAAATATCCTGTTTACACACGACCATTACATAATGGTTTACAATACAAATATGTTACATCGAAATCAGTTTCTTGAATGCAGTTTTTACACAATATCATACAAACATGGACTCCAAATCTTGTCCTTATTTTAGTATGCAACAGCGGAAGCTCTTAATATTCACCTGAGAATAAACATGCTTTAAACGTCAACAAAAATGTTGGTGAGTTATAGGTTTAACCTATATATATCAAATCGTAACAATAGACCACAAGATTTCATATTTCAATACACATCCCATACATAGAGATAAAAATCATTCATATGGTGAACACCTGGTAACCGACAATAACAAGATGCATATATAAGAATATCCCCATCATTCCGGGACACCCTTCGGATATGATATAAATTTCGAAGTACTAAAACATCCGGTACTTTGGATGGGGTTTGTTAGGCCCAATAGATCTATCTTTAGGATTCGCGTCAATTAGGGTGTCTGTTCCCTAATTCTTAGATTACCAGACTTAATAAAAAGGGGTATATTCGATTTCGATAATTCAACCATAGAATGTAGTTTCACGTACTTGTGTCTATTTTGTAAATCATTTATAAAACCTGCATGTATTCTCATCCCAAAAATATTAGATTTTAAAAGTGGGACTATAACTCACTTTCACAGATTTTTACTTCGTCGGGAAGTAAGACTTGGCCACTGTTGATTCACGAACCTATAACAATATATACATATATATTAAAGTATGTTCAAAATATATTTACAACACTTTTAATATATTTTGATGTTTTAAGTTTATTAAGTCAGTTGTCCTCGTTAGTAACCTATAACTAGTTGTCCACAGTTAGATGTACAGAAATAAATCGATAAATATTATCTTGAATCAATCCACGACCCAGTGTATACGTATCTCAGTATTGATCACAACTCAAACTATATATATTTTGGAATCAATCTCAACCCTGTATAGCTAACTCCAACATTCACATATAGAGTGTCTATGGTTGTTCCGAAATATATATAGATGTGTCGACATGATAGGTCAAAACATTGTATACGTGTCTATGGTATCTCAAGATTACATAATATACAATACAAGTTGATTAAGTTATGGTTGGAATAGATTTGTTACCAATTTTCACGTAGCTAAAATGAGAAAAATTATCCAATCTTGTTTTACCCATAACTTCTTCATTTTAAATCCGTTTTGAGTGAATCAAATTGCTATGGTTTCATATTGAACTCTATTTTATGAATCTAAACAGAAAAAGTATAGGTTTATAGTCGGAAAAATAAGTTACAAGTCGTTTTTGTAAAGGTAGTCATTTCAGTCGAAAGAACGACGTCTAGATGACCATTTTAGAAAACATACTTTCACTTTGAGTTTAACCATAATTTTTGGATATAGTTTCATGTTCATAATAAAAATCATTTTCTCAGAATAACAACTTTTAAATCAAAGTTTATCATAGTTTTTAATTAACTAACCCAAAACAGCCCGCGGTGATACTACGACGGCGTAAATCCGGTTTTACGGTGTTTTTCGTGTTTCCAGGTTTTAAATCATTAAGTTAGCATATCATATAGATATAGAACATGTGTTTAGTTGATTTTAAAAGTCAAGTTAGAAGGATTAACTTTTGTTTGCGAACAAGTTTAGAATTAACTAAACTATGTTCTAGTGATTACAAGTTTAAACCTTCGAATAAGATAGCTTTATATGTATGAATCGAATGATGTTATGAACATCATTACTACCTTAATTTCCTTGGATAAACCTACTGGAAAAGAGAAAAATGGATCTAGCTTCAATGGATCCTTGGATGGCTCGAAGTTCTTGAAGCAGAATCATGACACGAAAACAAGTTCAAGTAAGATCATCACTTGAAATAAGATTGTTATAGTTATAGAAATTGAACCAAAGTTTGAATATGATTATTACCTTGTATTAGAATGATAACCTACTGTAAGAAACAAAGATTTCTTGAGGTTGGATGATCACCTTACAAGATTGGAAGTGAGCTAGCAAACTTGAAAGTATTCTTGATTTTATGAAACTAGAACTTTTGGAATTTATGAAGAACACTTAGAACTTGAAGATAGAACTTGAGAGAGATCAATTAGATGAAGAAAATTGAAGAATGAAAGTGTTTGTAGGTGTTTTTGGTCGTTGGTGTATGGATTAGATATAAAGGATATGTAATTTTGTTTTCATGTAAATAAGTCATGAATGATTACTCATATTTTTGTAATTTTATGAGATATTTCATGCTAGTTGCCAAATGATGGTTCCCACATGTGTTAGGTGACTCACATGGGCTGCTAAGAGCTGATCATTGGAGTGTATATACCAATAGTACATACATCTAAAAGCTGTGTATTGTACGAGTACGAATACGGGTGCATACGAGTAGAATTGTTGATGAAACTGAACGAGGATGTAATTGTAAGCATTTTTGTTAAGTAGAAGTATTTTGATAAGTGTATTGAAGTCTTTCAAAAGTGTATAAATACATATTAAAACACTACATGTATATACATTTTAACTGAGTCGTTAAGTCATCGTTAGTCGTTACATGTAAGTGTTGTTTTGAAACCTTTAGGTTAACGATCTTGTTAAATGTTGTTAACCCAATGTTTATAATATCAAATGAGATTTTAAATTATTATATTATCATGATATTATCATGTATGAATATCTCTTATTATGATATATATATACATTAAATGTCTTTACAACGATAATCGTTACATATATGTCTCGTTTAAAAATCATTAAGTTAGTAGTCTTGTTTTTACATATGTAGTTCATTGTTAATATACTTTATGATATGTTTTCTTATCATAGTATCATGTTAACTATATATATATATATATATCCATATATATGTCATCATATAGTTTTTACAAGTTTTAACGTTCGTGAATCACCGATCAACTTGGGTGGTCAATTGTCTATATGAAACATATTTCAATTAATCAAGTCTTAAAAAGTTTGATTGCTTAACATGTTGGAAACATTTAATCATGTAAATATCAATCTCAATTAATATATATAAACATGGAAAAGTTCGGGTCACTACATTGTTAAGACTTGCTTGATTGGCATGTTAGTTAGCACATGTATTAGATGCCCTTGAAAGTATCTCCTTAACCTTCGCGATGTTAATATGAGCGCGTACATGAATTTTTCAATGGTCGCATAGTTTATATCGCTTCCTGTAAGAGCTTTGCTGATAAAATACACAAGCTTTTGTATTTTATCCCTTTCTGCAACTAAAACTGAACCAAAAGCTTCATTTGCCACCGATATATAAAGGTAAAGAGTTTCGCCATCAATTGGCGCTGTTAACGTAGGTAAAGTTTTTAACAATTTCTTCATTTCCAGAAACGCGGTTTCAGCTTCGCTTGTCCAAACAAAGCTTTTTTGTTTCAAGCAACCTTTCAAAGTTTTGAAAAATGGTAATTGCCTGTCAGCGGCCTTAGACAAGAAACGCGTTATTGCAGCTAACTTCCCCGTCAAACTTTGCCGTTCTTTGACCGTCTTAGGCGCAGTCATGTTTTCAGTGGCCGCAATTTTCTTTGGATTAGCTTGAATACCTTGCTCAGTAACAAGATATCCCAAAAACTTTCCTTCAATTTCGCCAAAACTACACTTCAGCGGGTTAAGCTTCATATTTATTCTACGCAATGTATCAAATGTTTCCCACATATCGTCTATAATACGCTCTTGCATTGTGCTTTTAATTACCAAATCATCCACATAAGCCTCGAGATTACGCCCAATTTGGTTTTCAAACACAGTGTCAATTAAGCATTGATATGTTGCACCCGCATTGATTAAACCAAAAGGCATCATTATGTAAAAAATATGCCTTTTCCTGTATGGAAAGCGGTTTTATCTGCGTCTTCCCTAGCCATTGGGATCTGATGATATCCCCTCACCGCATCCAAAAAACATTTATATGGAAAAGCATGCAATGATTCCACTTTCAAATCAATTTCTGGAAGCGGATAGTTATCCTTAGGGCACGCTTTATTTAAATCCTTGAAATCAATGCACATTCTCCATGAGGCATTAGGCTTTTTCACCAAAACTGGATTCGCAATCCATGATTGATATTGAACTTCGCGAAAAATACCAGTTGCCACCAACTTTGTTACTTCTTCGCATAGCCACTTAGCGCGATCTGGAGCCATGCCTCTACGCTTCTATACTACAGATTTTAAAGCATGATTTACATTAAGTCTATGTTCCGCAATATGGCGCGGAACACAGTCATATCATTTTTGCAGCAAGCAAAAACATCCATGTACTGCACGAGTAACTGCACAATCTGTTTTTTGTTATCTGCACTAACATTACATTCCACTTTAATTTTTTGATCAGGATATTCAGGATTAACCACTACCATGGTGTCCGCAATATCAGCGGTTTCTTGAACTGCACTTTTCACATTGACAGCCGCACAAATAGGCATGATGCTCGCTGAACTTATCATTGCAACGCCTTTATATGTTGCAAATTTAATCATGCCATGAATTGTGGATGGAACAATTCCGAATTTTCCCAATGCATATCTGCCCAACAACATGTTATAGCGAGAAGAAGTCCGCATAACTAGAAATCTAACCATGCTTTACGCACTAAACTAGCATCATTTTCATTAAAAAGTTCAATATCTAAAGGCAATACTCCCATAGGAAATGATGATTCTCCCGCAAAACCAGTTAATGAGGCTGCGGTTGGCTGTAAAGTTGCCCTAATACTCTCTGGTAGTTGAACAAAACATTGCTCATAAACAATGTCAACACTGCTGCCATTATCAACATGAACTTTCATAAGTGCGACTCCAGCCTGCGCGATTTTGCACGATATTACTAATGGCATTTTAGAGAAATCGTCGCTTTGCATTTTTGGAAAACTTATTGGCGCAGAGTGCCAATTTTGATACATTTTTGCTGATTTTCGCTTTCTTCCCCTTTTGGGGGTATTTGCTTGCATAGCGACAGCAATACCGCCTGCAATTCCTTTATCGGTCATTACTTCAATTAAACAAACAATTTACCAGAAATTATGAATGTATTCACCTGTGAATCATCAAAATAACTCACGATTAGAATTAAACAAGCCAATTAATTGTTTGATAGCACAAAACAAAAAATTCTGAGTTTAATTTTAAAACGTGTCCCACGGATGGCGCCAATTGATCAATCTATAATCAATGAGTTACTTAATTAAGGATTGAGAGCAATGAGATTATGATGGAGGATGGGATGTTTGATGATTATTTTGGGCCCTGATGATCATCTTTCACTTTAGCAATCAAGTGATCAACCACCCCGACCCGCTCTTGATTGTTAATTAGCATGACTCACCTTAACACGATGTAAAAGTTCCTTGGGCAAGATCACAAGAGAAAATTACAAAGGTTCGGGCAAATGGCAGAGAATCAACAACCCATAAATGAGAGGCCAAGCTCTCTATTTATAGTATTCAAAATATTCGCGGTCTGCGGATTGTCTAATCATCCGCGCAATCTTAGCGAAATAATTCGCAGTCTTTTATTAATGCGGCAACTGATCCGCTATCTTTATTTTCAGCGAATACTCCAAACCTCTTGAATACACTTTGCGTAACTTCTATTTTTAGCCTTTAATAAATAAAATATACATATACAATGCTATGTATATGATCAACCTTCAAACACTCAAATCAACCCGAATAATTACAATAATAATCGAAATAACCAACAACCCTAATAAAACCAAAACCACAACAACACGAGAGTTATTCCTATCAAGAGCAACACTACCAATCTAAACCACAATCATGCGAGTTTATCAAATCCCAACAATACTTATGCTCAAGTGAACTCGATTGATTCAACCAAAGAGGATCAACCCAAACATCCTCAAGTTTTCACATTCGACGTTGAAGGTAGCAAGTTTAATTTCGATGAAGCGTTGGAAATCGATACGATAGATTATGATGTATTCAAGTTTTTGGAGGATTCGGACGATGCAATGTTCATTCCCTATCAAGTTAAAAGTGTAATGTCCATGGAGGCTATTGAGTCGACATTCAAGGAATTAAAGGGTGATTTTGAGCAAATCAAATTGGGAAAGGTTGAGAAGCAGCAAAAGGTCGAAACTTTATTGAATGTAAAGGAGCAAAAGAACGAGGTCGAGCTTCTTACTACATCAACTAAGGAGATAAATGAGACACCGGTCTCACATCCTCAACCATTGCCTCATACACATCTAAAAGATGTGGATTGTAAGTCAACTTTAACCGACAATGAAAAAATTTATGTTAAACTCCCCTTGGCGGAGGTGCTTGAGAATATGCCCAACTATGAAAAAATTTTGAAGTCACTTATGGCCAAAAAGGGAGATGTTAAACAAGCATCTACCGCTTTCTTGAAAAAGGAGTGTGATGGGATTTTAAAGAAATGTAACCTACCATCAAAAATGGGTGATCCCGAACCTTTCCTTATCCTATGTAATGTGAACGGGTCGGAGATGTTTACATCTTTAGCCGACTCGGGGGCAAGCATCAACTACATTCCCTATTCTGTTTATAAAAGGTTAGGCTTAGGAGAGTTTTCACCCACGACAATAGGAGTGAAGTTAATTGATCAATCAATTAGCTCTAGTGTGGGGATTGCCGAAGACTTAATTGTTAAGGTAGGGGACATTGTCATTGTAGATATTAAGGAAGACCCGGTTGTACCCCTTGTTTTAGGAAGACCATTCTTGACAACTGTGGGCTCTTTCTTTGACTTTAGAAACGGGAAATTAACTCTTCGAGATAAGGGTAAATGTATGAGAATACGAATCAAACGTGTTAAAGCACCATCAACACCCTTGACCACATAACAAATTATCGCTAGTATGCAATGCATAACAAGCACAAAGCAAGTTGGTTCCCAAAAGGATGAAAATTTGAGAAAATGCCTAGTTTCAAACTTATCAAAATGTGAAAAAGTCAAACTCAAAGAATTAATCAATGAAGCTAAAGTAACGAATGATTGGTTAATGTCAATGCTAAGTGATGGTGGTAATGATCATGTTGCCCTTAGTTCAAAGGGAGGGGAAGTTTACCACCCCGGTATTAGTTGAAATCTCAAGGGGATGGGATTCGGGTGATAGACTCATTAAAAACTTTCTGCAATTGTGTACATAGTCTCTTTAGTTGCATTTCATTTAGAATTGTATGATATTCCTTTTTTTATGTTTCATTCACATGTTTTTGCATTTAATGCATATGGGTAAAACTGGAAAACACCAAAAATAGTTTGTGAATAGGTCAAAATGAACTTTAAATTGGAAAAACTGCATCAGGTACAAAAGCGGCGCTTTTGTCCTAGGAGCGGCGCTTTTGATCACCAAAAGCGGTGCTTCTGTTCAAAAAGCGACGCTTTAACCTATGTTTTGGGACCAAAAATGGGCAGTAGCAAAGAGCGACGCTTTTATTTTTAAAAGCAACGCTTTTATTCGCCAAGAGCGATGCTTTTGTTTTTAAAAGCGGCGCTTTCATTTCAACAGGAACGGCGCTTTTGTTCCAAAAGCGGCGCTCCTGGACCTGGTTACTTAAGAATTCTAGCCGACTAAAACCTCACTTTTTCACCCACAACTCAATTTTTCTCTCTAAGTGAGGCATTCTCGCAACCCTAATCGACTTTAATCACCACAAAACTTCAAATTTCTTCTAATTTCTTGCAAATATTCAACAATTAACATGGGAAAAGTAAGAATCCATCATTTAAATTCATTCTCTAACATGATTCTTGTGATTTTTGCTATTTTTCTCTTTATGCTTAATTTGTAGATTGTGCTTGATTAATGATGTTTATGGTCGAATTGTTTATGAATCTAGACTACATTGATGTTTATTAACATGATTTGTATGATTGATTACATCGATTTTGACTTTGAAATTCTAGGGTTCATCCAATTTGGGGGTTTTTGATTCTGAGCCAAATTGGAGTGTTAATTGATGTTGTTAATGCTTAATTGACAGGTTACCATGGTTATCTTGCTTTGAATCCATCTTTCATGCTTGTATGATTTGAATTTAGAAATTAGGATTCATGAGTTTAAGGTTTGACTTGGTTTGACCAATCTGAGCATGTGATTAGTGATAATGTACTTGTTTGCAGCCTATTAATGTTATAACATGAAGAATTACTATAATTTGATGAATGCTCTTTGTCTTAGCCAAATTTTGAACGAATTAGACTTTGACTAGGGTTGAATTTTTGCAATTGGTTCATGTTGACCATATTTGACCAAATAAAGTTAATGATTGATGATAATGCATGTTTGGCTTGTGATATTACACATGATTTGATATTTCATTGCATGAGCTAAATGTTGCAACTTTTTAATGAATTTGAGATTGTGCCATGAGGTTTTTCCTTATTTTATTTCATGCTTTACAGTGATTAATTGCACTTGTTTTAGTCATGTATGCTAAATGTTGACATGAGTTACATGATAAAACTTGTTGTGAATCATTGGAATCAACTTGGTGGTGTTGGTCGAAGTTATAAGGCAAATTGTTTATAAGCTAACTTGTACCTCTCCACAATGTTGTAGTGACCCGAACTTTTCCATGTTTATATATATTAAATGAAATTGATATTTACATGATTAAGTGTTTCCAACATGTTAAGCAATCAAACTTGTTAAGACTTGATTAATTTAAATAGGTTTCATATAGACACTTGACCACCCAAGTTGACCGGTGATTCACGAATGTTAAAACTTGTAAAAACTATATGATGACATATATATGATTATATATATAGTTAACATGATATTATGATAAGTAAGTATCTCATTAGGTATTTTAACAATGAGTTATGTACATAAAATTGAGTTTATTGAATTAAGAAACTCGAAACGATATATATAACGATTATCGTTATAACAATGTCTTACTAAATACATATGAATCATATTAAGATATTGATACACTATGTTTAATCATGATAAATGATAATTAAACATGTCATTAAGTGTATTAACAATGAACTACATATGTAAAAACAAGACTACTAACTTAATGATTTCGAAATGAGACATATATGTAACGATTATCGTTGCAACAACATTTAACTGTATATATATCATACTAAGATATATTAATATATCATAATATCATGATAATGTAATAATTTAACATCTCTTTAGATATAATAAACAATGGGTTAACAACATTTAACAAGATCGTTAACCTAAAGGTTTCAAAACAACATTTACATGTAACGACTAACGATGACTTAACGACTCAGTTAAAATGTATATACATGTAGTGTTTTAATATGTATTCATACACTTTTGAAAGACTTCAAGACACTTATCAAAATACTTCTACTTAACAAAAATGCTTACAATTACATCCTCGTTCAGTTTCATCAACAATTCTACTCGTATGCAACCGTATTCGTACTCGTACAATACACAGCTTTTAGATGTATGTACTATTGGTATATACACTCCAATGATCAGCTCTTAGCAGACCATGTAAGTCACCTAACACATGTGGGAACCATCATTTGGCAAGTAGCATGAAATATCTCATAAAATTAGAAAAATATTAGTAATCATTCATGACTTATTTACATGTAAACAAAAATACACATCCTTTATATCTAATCCTTATACCAATGACCAAAAACACCTACAAACACTTTCATTCTTCAATTTTATTCATCTAATTGATCTCTCTCAAGTTCTATCTTCAAGTTCTAAGTGTTCTTCATAGATTCTATAAGTTCTAGTTTCATAAAATCAAGAATACTTCCAAGTTAGCTAGCTTACTTCCAATCTTGTAAAGTGATCATCCAACCTCAAGAAATCTTTCTTATTTACAGTAAGATATCTTTCTAATACAAGGTAATATTCATATTCAAACTTTGATTTAATTTCTATAACTATAACAATCTTATTTCGAGTGAAAATCTTACTTGAACTTGTTTTCGTGTCATGATTCTGCTTCAAGAACTTTCAAGCCATCCAAGGATCCTTTGAACCTAGATCTATTTTTCTCATTTCTAGTAGGTTTATCCACAAAACTTGAGGTAGTAATGATGTTCATAACATCATTTGATTCATATATATAAAACTACCTTATTCGAAGGTTTAAACTTGAAATCACTAGAACATAGTTTAGTTAATTCTAAACTTGTTCACAAACAAAAGTTAATCCTTCTAACTTGACTTTTAAAATAAACTAAACACATGTTCTATATCTATATGATATGCTAACTTAATGATTTAAAACCGAAAAACATGAAAAACACCGTAAAACCGGATATACGCCGTCGTAGTAACACCGCGGGCTGTTTTGGGTTAGTTAATTAAAAACTATGATAAACTTTGATTTAGAAGTTTTTCTTCTGGGAAAATGATTTTTCTTATAAACATGAAACTATATCCAAAAATCATGGTTAAACTCAAAGTGAAAGTATGTTTTCCAAAATGGTCATCTAGACGTCGTTCTTTCGACTGAAATGACTACCTTTACAAAAACGACTTGTAACCTGTATTTATGACTATAAAATTATACATTTTCTATTTAGATTCATAAACTTAAGTTCAATATGAAACCATAGCAACTTGAAACACTCAAAACGGATTTAAAACGAAGAAGTTATGGGTAAAACAAGATTGGATATTTTTGCTTGTTGTAGCTACGTGAAAATTGGTAACAAATCTATATTAATCATATCCTAGCTAACTTATACTATATTATACATGTATTCTAATATATTATGTAATCTTGGGATACCATAGACACGTATGCAAATATTTTGACATATCATATCGATCCATCTATATATATTATTTGGAACAACCATAGACACTCTATATGCAGTAATGTTAGAGTTAGCTATACAGGGTTGAGGTTGATTCCAAAAATATATATACTTTGAGTTGTGATCTAGCCTAAAACGTGTATACACTGGGTCGTGGATTGATTCAAGATAATATATATCAATTTATTTCTGTACATCTAACTATGGATAACTAGTTGTAGGTTACTAACGAGGACAGCTGACTTAATAAACTTAAAACATCAAAATGTATTAAAAGTGTTGTAAATATATTTTGAACATACATTGATATATATGTACATATTTGTTATAGGTTCGTGAATCGACCAGTGACCAAGTCTTACTTCCCGATGAAGTAAAAATCTGTGAAAGTGAGTTATAGTCCCACTTTTAAAATCTAATATTTTGGGATGAAAATACATGAAGTTTTATAAATGTTTTACGAAATAGACACAAGTAAATGAAACTATATTATATGGGTGAATGATCGAAGCCGAATATGCCCCTTTTGCTTGGTAGCCTAAGAATTAGTAAACCGATATACTAATTGACGCGAATCCTAAAGATAGATCTATTGGGCCTAACGAACCCCATCCAAAGTACCGGATGCTTTAGTACTTCGATGTTTTTTTTATCATGTCCGAAGGATTTCCCGGAATGATAGGCGATATTGATGTCAAAGCTAAGGGGTATAAAATACTATTGAAGTTTACCAGGAAACACTATTAAATACGATACAATTTTACACAAGATATTTATTTATTTAGAGAACGGATATACTTAAACCTTGCTGCAACACTTATAGGCAATGTACCTAATCGTACAGTAGTGTAGTTTTTAGTAAGTCCGGTTCGTTCCACAGGGAATCTTTTTTAAACAAAGCTCAACGCTATATTAATTTACTTTTATAAAAATACAAACATATATATAAGTAATATTATTATTATAAAGGGGGGTTTTTACCGTTTAATGACCGGTTTGTCGATTTTAAAACTTTAGTCGCAGTTAAAACCTAATGTAAAATATTAAATAAATAAAAGACTTAATTTAAAGCGTAAAATAAATAACGATAATGAAATTGCGAATAATAAAAGTGCGATAAAATAAACTTGCGATAATTAAAAAGGACGATAATTAAAAGTGCAATTAAATAACAATAAATAAAAGTGCGATAATTAGAAGTGCAATTAAATATAAAATAAAGGAAATTAAATATGAAATAAAAGAATTATGCTTATTTAAACTTCCGTAATCATGATGTTTGACGTGTTGATTTTAGTTTTATGCCCATGGGTTAATTGTCCTTTGTCCTGGATTATTTAATATGTCCGTCTGGTTTTTGTCCATAACAGTCCATCAGTCGTAAATATAAAGTGCGAGTGTCCTCGTCAAATTATTCTTATACCCGAAGTTAAATATTCCAACTAATTGGGGATTCGAATTGTAACAAGGTTTTAATACTTTGTTTAATGAATACACCAGGTTATCGACTGCGTGTAAACCAAGGTTTTACTACTTTGTTAACAATTACACCAATTACCCTTGAATGTAATTTCACCCCTGTTTTAATTATTCTAGTGGCTATTAATCCATTCCCGTGTCCGGTTAAATGAACGATTATTCGTACATATAAATACCCCGCCCATCGTGTCCGATCGAGTGTATATGGTAATTTATAGGGACGCCCAATTGTAAATCTTTATATTAACATTAACAAACTATCATTTAGTTAAACAAATATAAAGCCCATTAATAGCTCATAGTCTAATTTCCACAAGTGTCGTTCTTTTGTCCAAACCCCAATTATGGTACAAAGCCCAATTACCCAATTTTAGTAATTAGCCCAACATCATGATTACTTCGTTTTAAATAAGCATAATAATAACTTAGCTACGAGACATTAATGTAAAAAGGTTGAACATAACTTACAATGATTAAAAATAGCGTAGCGTTACAAGGACAGAATTTCGACTTACACCCTTACAACATTCGCTAACATACCCTTATTATTAGAATTATAATTAAAATTAAAATATAAATTATAAATATATATATATAATTTACGTATGATAAGAAGAATAAAAAGATGATGAAAATGATCAGATTTCGGTTTGCTTTATAGGGAGTTTTTCATTTTGGGGCTCCGCGACTCGCGGCATATTTTGCCTTCAAACTCCGCGAGTCGCGGAGTTTGAAATTCCAGCTCACAACTTTGGAGTCTTTCTCTGCCGACGGTTTTTATTTATAAATATAATATATATATAATTAATATAATTAATTATATATTATATTATATTTATATACATAGTTAACTTGTAATTTTTAGTCCGTTGCGTCGAGCGTTGAGAGTTGACTCTGGTCCCGGTTCCGGATTTTCGAACGTCCTTGCGTACAATTTAATATCTTGTACTTTGCGTTTTGAATCTTGTACTCTTGTAATTTCGAGACGTTTCTTATCAATAATTGGAACCTTTTTGATTGTCTTTTGTACTTTTGAGCTTTTTGGTCGTTTGCGTCTTCAATTCGTCGAATCTGTCTTTTGTCTTCACCTTTTATTATTTAAACGAATATCACTTGTAAATAGAACAATTGCAACTAAAAGCTTGTCTTTCTTGAGAAATAATGCTATGAAATATATGTTCGTTTTTAGCATTATCAAATATTCCCACACTTGAGCGTTGCTTGTCCTCAAGCAATATCGTCTTGAAATACTAGAATCACTTTTTTATTCTTCACACTTTGTACATCAGTGATTTCTATACGGCGGAATAAACAATGGTAGTAACGATATGGTTTACAGTCCCACATGACTATAAAAATTTAGATCCATTAAGGAAATTGGATCTTTATGTAAACATTTGATCTTTTAAAAATTAAATCTAGTTTTTACCCTAGATAAGTTTTCCGGGATAACCCTTTACCGGTGTTTGCAAAATATTTTTGTGGGTTTGGTGGGTTTCAGATTTGAAAATTTTAGCTCAAAACTTATGGTTTTGTGTCACCCACTTGCTAACCTTGTATTTGGAAAGCAACACGTCCAGTTTACTTGTCCCGTATATTACCTTTTGGTAAACTACCGTCCGGTTGAAAGGAAAGCGTTGAACAAGCAACTGTTAAGGCAATGTCCCCTGACATGCTTTTAATTATGGTCTATAACGTGTCGGACGCAATTACTATCCTTGGTAGGAGCAATAGTAAAGCTCACCCTTATAATTTTTCGGTATGGCACTAGGTCCTGTCTTTGACCACTATGCAACCACCGTTCTTACGGTTGACACCCGATTTAGTTTAGGTGACCTAATGAATTCCAGGTGAATTCCTAGGATTTTACGTTCAATGGTAATGAACGCATTGAAAATAGGGTTTTCAGAAAACAAATCGGTTTATAATTTTGATCAAAATATTTTCTCGTTCAAGCTCGAGTTTAGATATCATTGAATTCCATGAGTTTGAATTCTCAATCTTTAAGGTCAATCTCTAGGATTGAGTAATATCAGTCTTAAAAGCTGATTTTTAATCTTTAAGGAGATTATCCTTTCTGGGGATCTGATTCATTAGTCTTATCCAGCTAATTTGCATGGTGCCCCCCATTGTACAAGATAAATCCTTCTCATGGTTAGGATAAATCTGACCACTTGGCGACCCTGTTTAATGCTGAGGTCCGTGGATTTCCTGCTGATTTTAGTGATGACTTTTCTAGATTTTTCGTCAACCTACAGCTGGTCTGGACGACAACTTCATGACCTAAATCAAGAAGCGTGTTTCTTTTTCGGAAGACTTTACTTCCTTTTAATGATGGAATTGATTCATCGTGTAGATCCATCTCTTCTTTTCTTTCATTGGGTAAAACAGTTTAGTTTAGTCCAAAGCAGAAGTATTTTCAGTTATTTGTTACAGATATATGTGACATATGTTTAAGATAACTTGGTAAATTTTTCCACACTTGGCTTTTATTTTCCTTTTTATCGTCCTCTATTCCATTTTAAATGAATTTAACATTTTAGTTTGTTTCTCAATTTATGTCCTTTCCGAGGTAACAATAATTTCGGTGTTAAAACCTAGTTTTATCGTTCATAAATATGTATAAACATGATTTTGAATTCATTTAATTGAAAATTTTGAAAAATTTTACTAGAATTGGGTAGTCAGTATATAAGACTAGGGCTGTTCTTTTTTATCAGAGAGCACTAGATTCTAATACAACTACTGCTTTACTAGTATTTTTAATGGTAACCAAGTGTTTAAGATAAAAATTTTAAAATCCGAAAGAATTTAACCCCTTCCCACACTTAAGATCTTGCAATGCCCTCATTTGCAAGAAATCAGTAACAATTTAAATTATTGAGGGTGATTTGTGTGAAAATGATTAAATTTTTACCAAAGTTTCCAAATATATTGGCGTTTGTTTGCTGAATGATAAATGGTGCACATCATTTGTTCATTCCGTCTTGTTGTTATTTCACATATATTTTGCATCTTGTCGTCAAAATTAGTTGCTTTTGCTGAACTTAATGCCAGTCTTTGAAAATGCGTTGTTTTACCCTGTTGTGTACATAAGATAAACTGCAAACATATATACATATTTTTGAAGTTTGGTATATTACCCCACATTCAAAAATTATTAAAATCTAAGAATAAAAGTTAGATAATTATAAAAATGATTACAATATTAACAAAAGTATTAAACGTATCAATCATTACAAATTACAAAATAAAAAAAATAATAAGTATACTAGGGATGATACTGGTACCAATAGGGGTTCCAGGCATAACCATAGGTGCTATAGAATGCTTCGGCAGGGTCATACGTAGGATACGGTGGCTGCATCTCTATAGACCAGGGAGGGAAGATGGGTTTCGGTGTAGGAATATAGTTTCTACCTATATGTTGGCAATGAGCTATGATTTGGTTCTGATGAACTTGCCAATCTTCAAATGCTCTCTGTCTAGCATTTTTGTATTCCTGAGAAGCTATAAACCTTTGCATTTCTTGCATCTCATTCCCTCCTCCTACATTACCTTGATGTTGGTTTCTCTCCACCTGTGGATGTCTACCATGGTATCGTACTGCGGCGTTATTTCGCCTCTTCAAAACTTTCGCACCATGGTATACATTTAAACCTATAGTATCGCGGGGTTCTGGTTCTTCTACTAATAATCCCCCCCGACTTATATCCACACCGAGATATTCACCAATCAAAGTAATAAAAATACCACCTCCTATTATGCTATGCGGTCGCATCCCCCGAACCATAGCTGATAAATAATAACCCACACAATACGGTATACTTACAGCGCTTTGTGGGTCTCGAATACACATATGGTAAAACAAATCCTGTTCATTTACTTTTTCCTTGTTCTTACCCCTTTGTGTAATCGAATTAGCTAAAAACCTATGTATCACTCTTAATTTGGCTCTATCTATATCCAAATAAGAGTAATTTCCCCCTTTGAAACGGTGATGGCTTGTCATTTGACTCCACACACCGTGTGTATCAAAATTTTCATCTATATTTCTACCGTTTAGTATCAATCCTCTACAATCGGCAGACGCTAACTCCTCAGGCGTATATATACGTAAAGCCTGAGCCATGTCCAGTAAAGACATGTGGCGTATCGAACCGCCTAACAAAAATCTAATAAAAGAACGATCGATTAAACTAGCTACCCGATCATTCAACTCTATACTACATAACAATTCTTCACACCATACTTTATATACAGGTCTACGCATGGTGAATAAACGTACCCAGTCATTAAAAGAAGAATTACCATACCTCTGTACAAGTAATTTCCTAATTGGCCCGGCCAATTCTACAGCTTCTAAGGGTCCCCATTCTATGACCCTCGGTACCTCAACAACCTTAGAATGAAGAGTATGCAAACCCCTTTGATATTTTGGATAATCTATCCAAAGTCTGTCAAATCTCAGGTTCGGGTGCAACTCTTCCAAGTGCATATCGGAAAAGGTCTTGACTGGATGAGGTATATCCTGCTTGTAGTAGTTATCCACCTCCTGTTGTTCCAAATTCTCAGCAGGAGCATTGCGGGCTTGGGATGAAGATTCACTCCTTTCATTCTGCAAAACACATCAAACACAATTTTTGTGCATTCAAATATGCATTAGTGTCAGCAAAATCATCAATCAAAATAATTACAATGACATTATCAATTTATATCAAACTTAAGCTCATTTTCACATTTTTATCAAATCTACACTTTTTCAAATAAGCATATACGAAAATGTTCGCCAAGTTCATAAGCATTCAACTCAAATAACATGTCAAAATAATCATTACTAGCAATTAAACAAGTCTCAGGCATTATCTTTCAAAAATCAAGTTCATGAATTTTAGACTTGAAAAAGTCCACTTTAATTCTCAAAATCATGTTTAGGCTCAAAGTTTGGATCATTTAACTACCTAAACATGTTACACTACTTAATTTAGTAACAATTCATGACAAAAATCGGCCATAACCTGTTTATATCAAAAAGCCCCAAATTTGCTCAAGAACACAAACCCTAGATTATTCAAAATTTGAAGTTTAAGGCTTCTAATCATGTTAAACAGCATCAATCTAGGTTATACAAGCATAATACATAAACAATTTAAGCATAATTACACTAAAAAGCATCAAAATCAAATTGGGGAAAAAATTCCTCAAGAATACCAAATTTCGGATTAAATGGTGTTTAGGTGTAGAAATTTACCGTTTTTCTTGAGTAATTCTTAGATAGCATCCTTCTCAACATGATTTTAGCAAAAGATTTGGTGATTAACGGTTAAAAATTGTGATTTTGGGGGTTTTTTCTCGGGTATTTTCGGAGTATTTCGCAGCTGTGTTTTTGAGTTGTGGAGTTGGGACTGATCTGTTCCAGCTCTTTATTTTTTTTCTGTAAATTGGTCCCTCCGCGACTCGCGGTGAAATACTCTTCAAACTCCGCGAGTCGCGGAGTTTGATATATTTTTTATTTTTTATTTTTATAATCATTAACTTATGAAACAATTAAGTACTTAATTTTAAAATTTTGTTTCCCTTGTTATTTAGGACGAGGTCGTTTCGGATCGATGTCCTAGTCCGTCCCTCGACAAAATTTTAAAATTTGTCTTTTTGTAGCGATTGTTTTAAAAGCTAAGATTTTTTGGGTTTTTTTAATATTTTTGGCATACTTTAATTCAATGAGATTAAAAATAATGATAATAAAAGTTCTCGTCCCTCTCTCGGGTAAAGCAATTTCGGTTCAAAGACCTAGTCTTCAACTTACGACGAATTTTAAAAATCATATTTTTAACTTAATGAGATAAAGTAAATTTTTGTTTTTAAATTCACACAACTTAAATATAAAATTCAAAATTAATATTAAAAATTCACACCAAACTTAAAATTTGAAATGCATAAAATTAAAAATTCATATTTTAAAAATTAAAAGTTCACACCAATCTTAATTTAAAAATTCATATTATAAATTCATACCAAACTTATATTAATTTTTCAAATATTTACAATTTTAAATATATTGTTTTTACAAAGTTTACAATATTAATTTAAGATTTAAATATTAATTTTAAAAACATGGTAAAAATAAAATTTAAAATCTTTTTGGCTTTTTATCCCACTTTAATCAATCAAATATTATCAAAAATATGCGCCCCTCTTTTCGGTAAAGTAATTTCGGTTCTAAGACCTAATTTAACTCATGACGAATTTTTGAAATATTTTGGGTTGATTGATTAAAGATATTTATACCTTAAGAATAAACGTTAAATTTCGCAGTGATGTAATAAATTTTTGAATGATATCAATAATTTCGGTCGCCAAACCTAATTTTATTCAATACCAATTTAATACTTTTTAGCGAACAAATTAGCGTTTATTATCAAAAGGTTAAAAATAAAAATAAAAATAAAAACTGTACAGACATACCTGTGAAATAGATTTCTTAGTTATATGATCTATCCCATTCATAAGATAGTCGGTTTAATTGGTTTTCCATGGCTACATAGGCGTAACCTCGAGCATTCAGTGTCTTTTCTTCCAAACATATGAGCGGTCCGTCTCTGCATAAAGTAACAAATTCGGTATTTGAATAGGTTTGATTATTTGAACATTTACCTCCATGTGACCATTTTCCGCATTTGTGACATCTTTCTAGGTGTCGTGCTCTTCTTTTCGCTGCGGATTTTGATTTTCCTTTACCAAATTGTAACTTATTATCTTCGCATCTAGATTCTTTTCTAACTCCGTCCATTCTTTCTCTGATTACTGATACTAATTCACTCGGTAGTATGTCATTATTACGTTTAGTGATCAAAGCGTGTAGAATTAGACCATGGTTTAGTTCACAGGCAGTCTTCATTTTGTAAAAACCTAAAAAAAATAAAAATTCAGAATGGGGGGAGAAGACTAGTTCTTTAGGGTCTGCTAGGGAAAGACCATTCGGGTTCCATTTTCGAGAACTACACGAAAACAGACAATCTAACTCTAACAGAAATACATATTATCCTTTAAAGACTTGATTCTCCCCACACTTAGTTAGATGTGGTGTCAAAATTGTGATTAACTTCGTTGTCGACTTCCATCGGACCATGTATGTAATGTTTAACTCTGTGACCATTAACTTTAAATTCAATCCCATTGGAATTTATCAATTCTATCGTTCCGTATGGGAAAACTCTTTTGATTATGAATGGTCCAGACCATCTTGATTTCAATTTTCCTGGAAATAGCTTGAATCGTGAATTGAAAAGAAGAACTCTGTCTCCTTCTTTAAATTCTTTTGAACTTCTGATTCTTTTATCATGCCATTTCTTCGTTCTTTCTTTATAGATTAACGAATTTTCGTATGCTTCATGTCTTAATTCTTCTAATTCGTTTAGTTGACTTAATCGTAGACGTCCGGCTTCATGTAAATCAAGATTACATGTCTTCAAAGCCCAAAATGCTTTGTGTTCAATTTCTACTGGAAGATGACATGCTTTTCCATAAACAAGTCTAAAAGGTGTGGTTCCAATTGGAGTTTTGTAGGCTGTTCTAAAAGCCCAGAGTGCATCCTCCAATTTAATGGACCATTCCTTCGGATTTGATCCTACGGTTTTCTCTAGAATACGTTTTAAGGCTCGGTTGGTATTTTCAACTTGTCCACTTGTTTGTGGATGATATGCGGTGGAGATTTTATGAGTTACTCCATATCTTTTAAGAACTTTCTCAAGTTGATTATTACAGAAATGAGTACCCCGATCACTTATTAAAGCTTTCGGTGTTCCAAACCTTGCAAAAAGACGTTTTAAAAAGTTGACTACAACTCGTGCATCGTTAGTTGGGAGAGCTTGTGCTTCCGCCCATTTAGATACATAATTAATGGCTACGAGTATATATAGATTATTATGAGATTTTGGAAATGGACCCATAAAGTCAATACCCCAAATGTCAAATACTTCACATACTTGGATGACATTTTGTGGCATTTCATCACGTTGACTTATTTTTCCGGCCCTTTGACAAGCATCACAGGATTTGCAAAGAAGGTGTGCGTCTTTGTAAATTGTAGGCCAATAGAATCCTGCATCATAAACTTTTCTTGCTGTTAGTTGAGGCCCATAATGCCCTCCTGTTGGTCCTGTGTGACAATGGTTTAATATTTTACTAGCATCATCTCTAAATACACATCGGCGTATTATTCCATCGGGACAACTTTTAAACAGATGTGGATCTTCCCAGAAATAGTGTTTTATATCACTGAAGAATTTCTTTCGTCTTTGGTACGATAATCCTTTTTCAAGGAATCCACAAACTAAGTAGTTTGCATAGTCTGCAAACCATGGGATTTCTTTATAATCTATCTTCAATAGATATTCATCAGGAAAGTTATCTTGAATGGCCGATTCATTTAGAACTTCTAATTCGGGATTTTCAAGACGAGAAAGATGATCAGCGGCGAGATTTTCTGCTCCTCTTTTATCTCGGATTTCAATATCAAACTCTTGTAAGAGTAAGATCCAACGGATTAATCTTGGTTTAGCATCTTGTTTTGAAAATAGGTATCTAAGAGCAGAATGGTCGGTATAGACCACCGTTTTTGCTAGAACGAGATATGATCGAAATTTGTCAAAAGCAAAGACAATAGCAAGGAGTTGTTTTTCAGTAGTTGTATAGTTCGTTTGTGCTCCTTGTAATGTCTTACTAGCATAATATATAGGTTGAAATCGTTTTTCAATCCTTTGTCCTAAAACGGCTCCCATTACAAAATCACTTGCATCGCACATTAGTTCAAATGGTAGATTCCAATTTGGTGTTATCATGATCGGCGCATTAGTGAGTTTCTCTTTAAGAATATTAAAAGATTTGATACACTCATCTGAAAAGATGAATGGAGCATCCTTTTCTAGGAGTTTATTCATAGGAGTGGCAATTTTAGAAAAATCTTTTATGAAACGTCAGTAAAAACCGGCATGCCCTAGAAAACTCCTAACTCCTCTAACATTGGTGGGATGTGGAAGTTTAGCAATTACATCTACTTTAGCTCTATCCACTTCAATTCCTTCTTTTGAAATTTTATGTCCAAGAACGATGCCTTCTTTAACCATGAAATGGCATTTCTCCCAATTAAGTACTAGATTTGATTTTTCGCATCTAATTAGCATTCGTTCCAGATTAACTAGACATGATTTAAATGTATCACCGAAGATTGAAAAGTCATCCATGAATACTTCCATGCATTCTTCTATCATGTCGTGAAAAATCGCCATCATATACCTTTGAAAGGTTGCAGGGGCGTTACAAAGTCCAAATGGCATGCGTTTGTAAGCAAAAGTACCATAAGGGCACGTGAATGTGGTTTTCTCTTGGTCCTCGGGTGCTATTGGAATTTGAAAATATCCGGAAAATCCATCTAGAAAACAATAGTAACTATTTCCGGCTAATCTTTCCAACATTTGATCTATGAAAGGTAAGGGAAAGTGATCTTTTCTGGTGGCGTCATTTAATTTTCTATAATCAATACATACACGCCATCCTGTTACAGTCCTAGTAGGAATAAGCTCATTTTTCTCATTTGTAATGACAGTCATGCCACCCTTCTTAGGCACGCATTGAACTGGGCTTACCCATGGACTATCAGAGATTGGATAAATTAAACCTGCATCTAGCAGTTTAATAATCTCTTTCTTAACTACATCTTGCATATTAGGATTTAGTCTTCGTTGGCGTTGCACATACGTTTTATGACCTTCTTCCATAAGGATTTTATGTGTGCAATACGAAGGACTTATTCCTTTAATATCATGAATCTTCCATGCAATGGCTGGTTTATGAGCTTTCAACACAGAAATGAGTTGTGATTTCTCATTTTCAGTAAGAGAAGATGATATTATTACAGGTAATTCAGATTCACCATGTAAATAAGCGTATTCCAAATGGTTTGGAAGTGGCTTTAACTCTAATTTCGGAGGTTCTTCTATCGATGATTTGTATCGATATCTGTCTTCTTCTTTTAGCATTTGAATTTCTTCTGTTGTTGGTTCATATCCATTAGCTATAAGTGTAGCTAACATTTCAGCTTCATCAATTGGTTCATTACCTTCTCCTAAAGAACATTCTCCTGTTCCTTGTAATTATGGAAATTCTTCTAATAATTCTGCATGTGCATCTATAGTTTGAATATAATAACATGTATCATCTGCAGATTGTGGTTGTTGCATTGCTCTATCAACTGAAAAGGTAACACTCTCATCCTCTATACTTAGGGTCAGTTTCTTACCGAACACGTCTATCATTGCGTTAGCCGTGTTTAAGAATGGTCTTCCTAATATGAGAGGAACTTGAGAATCTTCTTCCATGTCCAGAACAACAAAATCTACTGGAAATACTAAAGTACCAACTTTAACTAGCATGTTCTGCATTATCCCTCTAGGATATTTTATTGATCTATCGGCTAGTTGTATGCTTATTCTGGTTGGTTTTAATTCTCCAAGGTCTAGTTTAGCGTATAGTGAATAAGGCATTAGATTTATACTAGCACCTAAGTCTGCCAATGCTTCTATTGAACTAAGACTACCCAGAAAACATGGAATTGTGAAACTTCCTGGATCAGATAGTTTTTCTGGTATCTTATTCAAAAGCACTGCTGAACAATTAGCATTCATAGTGACAGCCGAGAGTTCTTCCATTTTCTTTCTATTTGAGATTAGATCTTTCAAGAATTTAGCATATCTAGGCATTCCTGAAATCACATCAATGAAAGGAAGATTTACATTTATCTGTTTAAACATATCCAAAAATTTGGATTGCTCGGCTTCAAGTTTTTCTTTCTTCATTTTACTCGGGTAAGGAAGTGGTGGTTGGTATGGTTTAACATAAGGTTTATCCTTAACTGTGTTATCTTCATTAACCTTTTCAACTACCGGTTCTTTTTCCTTATCTTGATCAGGTTGTGGTTCTTGTGGAGTAGGAATGGTTTCATCAGAAGTTACAGGTATTTCAGGTGGTTTAAGTGTTGTGCCACTTCTTGTGGTAATGGCTTTAGCTGTTTCACTCCGGGGGTTAGCATTTGTATCACTAGGTAGACTTCCCGGTTTTCTTTCACCTATTAACCTTGCTAGGTTACTCACTTCTTGTTCCAGATTTTGAATAGAAGCTTGTTGATTTCTAAATGCTTGAGCATTTTGTTCATTGGTTTGTTTCTGAGATGTGAAAAACTGCGTTTGAGTTTCAACTAGCTTTGTCATCATATCTTCTAAATTCGGCTTTTTATCATCGGTTTGTTGTGGTGGTTTGTTTTGAAAATTAGATCTTTGCTGATTGTAAGTATTATTGGATACTTGTTGATTGCTAGGACCTTGTTGGTTGTTGTATGGAATATTTCGGTTATAATTCTGGTTTTGATTGTAAATCGGTCTTGGCGGTTGATAATTATTCTGATAATTATTTCCAGGCCTTTGGTTTATGTATGAAATATTCTCTCTTTGTTCCATTGTTAATTCAATACTGAGACAATCTTTTGTCAAATATGGTCCTCCACACTGCTCACAACTAATTCGTATTGAGTGAATATCTTTAGTCATCTTTTCCATTCGTCTCTCCACAGCATCTATCTTTGCGGAAATGGAATCTAAGTCATGGCTAGAATCGGCTCTAGCTGCTTTAGATGATCTAACGATATCTTTTTCTTGGTGCCACTCATGTGAGTGGGAAGCAGTGTTATCAATAATTTTGTAAGCATCAGTTTCGGTTTTCTTCATAATAGAACCACCAGCTGCTATATCTATGTCTTTCCTTGTAGTGATGTCGCATCCTTGGTAGAATATTTGTACTATTTGACAGGTGTCTAAACCATGTTGCGGACATCCTCTTAACAACTTTCCATATCTAGTCCACGCCTCATATAGAGTTTCATTTGGCTTCTGTGTGAACGTAACAATTTCTGCTTGAAGTCTTACGGCTTTAGATGCAGGAAAGAATTGTTTAAGAAATTTGTCAACTAAAACGTCCCATGTATCAATCGCCCCCTCAGGTAACGATTCCAACCAATCTTTGGCTTCTCCCTTTAAAGTCCAGGGAAATAACATGAGATATATCTGTTCATCCTCCACTTCTCGGATTTTAAATAGTGTGCAGATTCTATTAAAGGTACGTAAATGTTCATTAGGATCTTCCTTCGGCGCACCACTAAATTGGCATTGATTAGTCACCATGTGGAGAATTTGTCCTTTGATTTCATAATCTGGCGCATTAATGTCTGGATGAGTAATTGCGTGACCTTGGCCAGTGCTTTTAGCTCTCATTCGGTCTTCCATACTTAAAGGTTCCAGATTCTCCATAATTGAATTTGTTGAATCGGTATCACTAGATGATTCTGATTTAATGGTTCGTTCCTCAACAATCTCTGTTTGAATAATTAGTGGCTCCGGAGGAAAGTTTAATGGTTCAGGATCTACGAACCGTTCCTGAATATTTTCCGGATTCTCAATTGTGAGGTCGGGTTCAAAAAATGGATTATCGGAAATTTAAACTGAAGTACTTGGTCGACTGGATGATGATTCTAAAGAAAAATCAACGACAGTTATATTTGCTAAATGTCTTGATCTAGTTACAGGTGGTGAACGTACAAAAGGTGATGAACGTCTTGCTCGGTGCATTCACTGAATATCCTATTAGTTTTAAAAAGGAAAGAAAAATTATAATAAGTTATCCAACCAATAGACTTTTCTGATTTTGCCCACGTTTTGAATAGCCAAAAGATGCAGCAGAGGGGCAGGATTCGTTTGGTCTCAATATAATTGAGGACTGTTTGGCTCCAATAACCCGGTCCACGTACAAATCCAACTATTACTACGAACCAGAAAATTTTGATGTCTATCAATTTAACCACTCAAAATAAATTTTCGTAATTTTAAGAAATTTAGATAAGAAGTAGAATAAAAATCTATGTCCTAAAACTAGAATAGCGAGAAATAAGAAAGAAAAAGAGTTCGTCGGAAAAAAAAAATTGAAAAAGAAAAATGGTTGAAAAAAAAATAAAAGGTGACGGAAAAATAAAAGAAACTTATAAAAAATTAAAAATACTTGACTAACCTAACCTTATTACTACAACTAACTTAAAATTATAATCGCAAATTGATATTACTAATTGGAATGATAATTGATACATAGTAAAAAGTGTCTAAAAATATTAAAGCTTACAGGAAAAACTAAATCCCAAATGGAAATAACTTAAAAAAAAACTAAAACTTAAAAAGGCGTCGCAAAATTCTAGAGTACCTAAATCTTAATCTAAAGAAAAAGCACTTAAGGAATTCTACGGCAAAGCCTAAAAATCTAGGAGTAAAAATGACTATGGCAAAAACTAAGTTTAAAATTAAATATGAGCGAAAAATACAAATATTACGCTACAACGATTAAAAAGGGACAAAATATAAAAATATACAAAAAGTTGTAAAAATTACAATTTTTATAAAAATATTATTTTTATATTATTTATTTATTAAAACTATTAATTTTACAATTTGATAAAACTAATTAATACTAAATACATAAATTAAATAAAAACTTAAATTAAAAATAACTTAATTATAATAATAATAATAATAATTAGGGTTAATAATAATAATTAATAATAATCCGTAATAAATGCAGGATTAGGGTTTTGTCGCCTGTCAGAAAGTCTCCGCGAGTTGCGGTATTTAATGCATCAAACCCCGCGAGTCGCGGGGTTCAGAAATTCAACTGACAGGTTAAAAAATTCGACGCGTTTTTCTTTATTTATTTTTTTATTTTTATTTTCTGTTTTCTGTTTTTATATAAATAAAAGATATTTAAATAAAACTTATATTTTTATAAACTAAAATAAAAATAAAGAAACTTATAAAACTTTTTAACAAACTCTTAAAAATATATAAATTTTTGTTTTTCTTTTTATATTTTCGAATATTCAAAACGTATTTTTACAAAAGCGAATTTTAATAAAAGTAAATAAAAAATCTTTTTTTTTTTTTATATTAGCGTTGCGCTTCCGGCGTTTAAGAGAGTTCCCCGGCAGCGGCGCCAAAAATACTTGATGTCAAAGCTAAGGGGTATAAAATACTATTGAAGTTTACAAGGAAACACTATTAAATACGATACAATTTTACACAAGATATTTATTTATTTAGAGAACGGATATACTTAAACCTTGCTGCAACACTTATAGGCAGTGTACCTAATCGTACAGTAGTGTAGTTTTTAGTAAGTCCGGTTCGTTCCACAGGGAATCTTTTTTAAACAAAGCTCAACGCTATATTAATTTACTTTTATAAAAATACAAACATATAGATAAGTAATATTATTATTATAAAGGGGGTTTTTACCGTTTAATGACCGGTTTGTCGATTTTAAAACTTTAGTCGCAGTTAAAACCTAATGTAAAATATTAAATAAATAAAAGACTTAATTTAAAGCGTAAAATAAATAACGATAATGAAATTGCGAATAATAAAAGTGCGATAAAATAAACTTGCGATAATTAAAAAGGACGATAATTAAAAGTGCAATTAAATAACAATAAATAAAAGTGCGATAATTAGAAGTGCAATTAAATATAAAATAAAGGAAATTAAATATGAAATAAAAGAATTATGCTTATTTAAACTTCCGTAATCATGATGTTTGACGTGTTGATTTTAGTTTTATGCCCATGGGTTAATTGTCCTTTGTCCTGGATTATTTAATATGTTCGTCTGGTTTTTGTCCATAACAGTCCATCAGTCGTAAATATAAAGTGCGAGTGTCCTCGTCAAATTATTCTTATACCCGAAGTTAAATATTCCAACTAATTGGGGATTCGAATTGTAACAAGGTTTTAATACTTTGTTTAATGAATACACCAGGTTATCGACTGCGTGTAAACCAAGGTTTTACTACTTTGTTAACAATTACACCAATTACCCTTGAATGTAATTTCACCCCTGTTTTAATTATTCTAGTGGCTATTAATCCATTCCCGTGTCCGGTTAAATGAACGATTATTCGTACATATAAATACCCCGCCCATCGTGTCCGATCGAGTGTATATGGTAATTTATAGGGACGCCCAATTGTAAATCTTTATATTAACATTAACAAACTATCATTTAGTTAAACAAATATAAAGCCCATTAATAGCTCATAGTCTAATTTCCACAAGTGTCGTTCTTTTGTCCAAACCCCAATTATGGTACAAAGCCCAATTACCCAATTTTAGTAATTAGCCCAACATCATGATTACTTCGTTTTAAATAAGCATAATAATAACTTAGCTACGAGACATTAATGTAAAAAGGTTGAACATAACTTACAATGATTAAAAATAGCGTAGCGTTACACGGACAGAATTTCGACTTACACCCTTACAACATTCGCTAACATACCCTTATTATTAGAATTATAATTAAAATTAAAATATAAATTATAAATATATATATATAATTTACGTATGATAAGAAGAAGAAAAAGATGATGAAAATGATCAGATTTCGGTTTGCTTTATAGGGAGTTTTTCATTTTGGGGCTCCGCGACTCGCGGCATATTTTGCCTTCAAACTCCGCGAGTCGCGGAGTTTGAAATTCCAGCTCACAACTTTGGAGTCTTTCTCTGCCGACGGTTTTTATTTATAAATATAATATATATATAATTAATATAATTAATTATATATTATATTATATTTATATACATAGTTAACTTGTAATATTTAGTCCGTTGCGTCGAACGTTGAGAGTTGACTCTGGTCCCGGTTCCGGATTTTCGAACGTCCTTGCGTACAATTTAATATCTTGTACTTTGCGTTTTGAATCTTGTACTCTTGTAATTTCGAGACGTTTCTTATCAATAATTGGAACCTTTTTGATTGTCTTTTGTACTTTTGAGCTTTTTGGTCGTTTGCGTCTTCAATTCATCGAATCTGTCTTTTGTCTTCACCTTTTATTATTTAAACGAATATCACTTGTAAATAGAACAATTGCAACTAAAAGCTTGTCTTTCTTAAGAAATAATGCTATGAAATATATGTTCGTTTTTAGCATTATCAGATATTCTTATATGCATCTTGTTAATGTCGGTTACCAGGTGTTCACCATATGAATGATTTTTATCTCTATGTATGGGATGTATATTGAAATATGAAATCTTGTGGTCTATTATTATGATTTGATAATATATAGGTTAAACCTATAACTCACCAATATTTTTGTTGACTTTTTAAGCATGTTTATTCTCAAGTGATTATTAAGAGCTTCCGCTGTTGCATACTAAAATAAGGACAAGATTTGGAGTCCATGCTTGAATGATATTATGTAAAAACTGCATTCAAGAAACTTATTTTTGATGTAATATATTCTTATTGTAAACCATTATGTAATGGTAGTGCGTAAATGGTATATATTTTAGATTATCATTATTTGATAATCTACATAATGATTTTTAAACCTTTATAGATAAAATAAAGGTTATGGTTGCTTTAAAAATGAATGCAGTCTTTGAAAAACGTCTCATATAGAGGTCAAAACCTCGCAAAAAAATCAATTAATATGGAACGTTTATAATCAATATGAACGGGACATTTCAAAATGTTTCTCTTGTTTGTCTTGTTTTGTAGACTAGCGAAACCCCAAGGTTACATGGTGTTACCGGAAGCGGGGCAAAGCGACCAAAAAGCATTGAAATAAAGGGGAGAGGGAACCGACCTGCACCTCAGCAAGAAGAAGAAGAAGCGATAATGATTCTGGAAGACATCTGAAGGCTTTCAACGGACCCCTGTTTGCAACAAATCTTGATGAATGAACGCTATAGGGCAGGCCTAGAACTTAGGCTTAAGGATAAATTTTACCCAGGGAAATACTTTGAATGGTCTCCTCTAGATGAAGTAGGCATGCGCGAAGAGGTTGAGGACCTATTTAAGGTTGAATTCAGGAGTTTGATACTTAGTCCTTGGGTCCCTCTCTTCAATTTAAATGAACCTGTCTACGTTGTCCCAACCCTAGAGTTTACCTCCACTCTAACTGTCGACTTTACGGTAGACGACATTGAGGACCCAGATTACATGCACTTTTACTTGGCTGGAAAACCTCGATGCATGAGCATGCTTCAATTTATCAAGGCCCTCGGAATCTATAAAGAATTTAAGAGCAAAACCGATATCCTTTGGGATTACATGTGTACATGTGAAATCCCCAAAACCAACCCTAAAGAATTTAACTATCCCGAAGTTTGGCACCAAATGAGCGCTGGAGATTTTAGCCCGGGAAAGACCGTAGCCAACACCCTAAGGACCATTCCTTATCGGATCATAGCCCGATTTATTGCTAACACGGTTAACTACCGTTTTCATAGCAATGGGAAAATGTCCCATTTGGACATTTGGCTCACTGACCGAATCTTTCACAAGGTAAATGTCCATGTCCCGCACATTATAGCCAATTATCTCTTTGATAAGAATGGGACCAAAGGTAAGAAGGGCACGGTGGGTGGCATTTTTGTGACTAGGATAGCTAATCAATTGGGGATTGACATAGAAGGGTATGCAGCTAAGGAAATGAGTAGATTTGGGTATGTTGACTACAAGGGGGTTAAGATTCTTAAGCGAGACCATAATAACATCATGAGGAGATGGTTTGATCTTGGAAATATCAATATAGAAGAAGAGAATGGAGGAGAAGAAGAAGAAAGGGTGATGGATCGCTATGAATCGGGTAATATCGGGTCGAGTAGCGGAGCGCGGGGTAGTAGTGTCCCAGGGGGGTATAACCAATCTTGGTTTGCTAACCAATTTAACCAACTTAATATCAATCAAAGCAACCAAGAATACGAGGCACGCTATAACTTTTTGGGCCTCCGTGCAGTATCTCAATGGCAAGTCCATTACAACCAACTAAACTACGCGGATCCGAGTGCCCCAATGCCTTTTGCCCCCACCTACAACCCGTATGATTATGAGCACCCAAGGAGCCAACCCCGTATTAACTATGACCATAATGAAGCTTTAAGGGGAGCCGAAGAATTTGAGCATTTCGAGCGGTTGAGGCAATAACAACAACAAGAACAAAACGAATGGAGTAGGCCACCAAACTATGAGGATTATCCAAACCCGGACCAATCCGGGAGTTCGTACTACAGAGGTTATAATTGGTGGTAACTCTACTTGTTGTGCTCTCACTCATCTTCTTGGTTATTTATTCAAACTTTTAATTGGTTGATTTATGAAACTTATGTTTGAAACATTTGGCATGTAATAATTACGGGGGGATGGTTTAGGAGAATTGAACAATTTGATGATGGGTATGTTGATTTGTTTGTGTGATGAAACAATTTCGTTTGTGTTTGTTTATGGTAAATGATAGTAGGTATTTAAATCTGGAGGGTATGTGATTCCTGGATAAAACAATTATGAATTTGAATTTGGTTTGTAATAACTTGAATTTGGTTCGTAATGTTTTTATTCGTTCTTGTTTTGCGTTTGATGTTGATTAGTGTGTTGATTGATTCGTTGGATTATGCATGTGTTGATGTTGATCATTACTATCTTATGCTTGTTTGCTTAGCATAGAGATTATGGTTTGTTTGTGGAGATGACGATTGTGTTGTTTGGTTTAGAATATCATTATGTTGATGGATGTTTGTATTACTTTGTTGATGATTCTAGAACATTGTGATTTTATTGTGGGTGCACATACTCCCCCGAGTATTGCCCCACACATTTTGTACCATGTGAGCATACTTCAATTGTAGGGAATACCATATACACTTGGCTCCTTCTTTTGGCTCAACAAATGGTAGAACGACATGCAAGCGACTTTGGTGACTACATATTATCCGAATGGCGACAACAAAGATCATTTGACCTAGTCCGGTTTTTATTTTTCCCTTCTCTAATCTATTCAATTTTCAAAATGCCCCTCATTTTTACTTATTCTATCATTTCAATGCAATGAGGGCATTGCATCAAACTGAATGTAGGGGGAGAGTTAAAATATCAGGCTATTTTGAACAATTTCGGGTAAATGTATCACATACACTTTAAAGATTAAAGCTTGCAATGTTGATTAATTTTTGGAACAAGTTTTTAACCATTACATCATATCATATCATAATCACTAAAAAGGTTAAAACTTGTAAAATTTATGGAAAAGTAAAGTCTTTTCCTTGCTTGTACATGGGTGTAAAGTCTTCCATGCGGTATTCCAAAACCAAGTGTTTAAAGCATTATGTTTTAACACTTCTGGATGAATCGAGTACATCCATTGTAGGGAGTCAAGTATCTCGAATTTCATTTTACTTTGTGGAAGACTTCCTAATCCACACCATTTTATATTGACATTGGTTGTCTCATCATTTCACGATGTTTCAACCGATGTATCATACCGTGGAAAGAGGAGCAATCAAGCTTCACCGTGTGCTATCTTCTCGATGAAGAGCAATGGCTTCGTGCTATTGTTGCTAGACAACACATGCCATAGCCAAAATCTAGCGCACACTTGTGCAATCAACTAACGAAAAGGTGGTAACTACTTCCTACCTTTTCTCAACATAAGCATAAAAGCTTGTTATGTGGGAAGTCGATGAGTGAATAAAAGCTTCAAGCTTTGACACTCCCAGGAGAGTCAAGTCCTCCCATCGTTTCATTTTGGAAGTCAAGACTTCCAAACTTGGAAGTAAAGTCTTCTAAGTTATGTTGTATTCCAAGCTTGGGAGTAAAGTCTCCTAAATCAAGCTCGGTCTTTTTAAGGAAGTTAAAGTCTTCCTAGTGCTTCAAATTTTGGAATTAACGGACTCTCTTATTTAGCCACGTGGGGCCCTGATTCAACGAACCTTCGTTAATGCTTTCGTCCTACTATGAGAGAAACCATAGAGTTGTGATAGAAAGCTTGATGACTGTGGGTCATCCCGAGCCCGGTTTGACCAATAAAGATAGGGGTACCCAGTCCCCTAGCTTTGGCACACCCACCTTAACCCTAAACTTAGAATTGACGATTATCATTTGGAATTGATGATCATATGTGTTTTGATGGCATGGAGGTGGAAGAGGGATAGACATCGTGAGTTGACTAGGTAAGCATATCTTTTTGGAGGCATATTCTTTACACGATGTATTTCATGGTGAGTGACGGCTTGTATGATATTCATGGCTCTTATTCATTCAGGGTGCATTTTGGATCAATTTAGGTACACCTTGGGTTTATTTAAGTAGGTTTGTGTTAGATTGTGATTCATTTGGAGATTTGATTTGATTGACTAGTTTGATGAGTTTATGGCTATCCCGTGAACCATACATATTTGGTCAAGGTCAAGGAGGTCAAGGTTTGAATTTGTAAAGATTTGATATTTGGTGATTGATGTTTGATGACCTTCTCGAAGATGAAGTTGACTTTAGCCGGGCGAATGATTGATTCGGGTAGACTTAGGCTTGAAATGTTATTGTGTTGATGATTGAGGATTGAAGATTTCAAGTCATGCTAGTTGAAGAGATTATTTGATGCTTGCGTTGAGCTTGTGTTAGAAGAGGGAGATGATGTTTGTGCTTGGTCCTAAGCAAGTGCAAGTTTTTGGAGGTCACTCTAGCCATCAAGTGAATATTTATGAAAGGTATCAATTTGTGCCCGAACTTTTTGCGCTTTGGCTTTGATTTGTTCTCTATCTCCAAACTTTGTTTTGTCGATTTGTTTGCTTGAGGACAAGCAAAGATTCAAATGTAGGGGGTTTGATATCGCTCCGTTTATACATGTTTTATCTTGCGATATCTCCCTCACTTTGTTCAGTTTTTGATGATCTTGTAGCCTATTTGGTGTGCTTATGAGCTGATCATATATATAGGCATATATATGTATATTTTAAGAACAAAAGGCAACTCAAACGCAAAAGCAAACAGAACCGCAGAAGTGAACAAACAATTATGCGCGGTATTTAGACTCTGCGGAATTATGCGCAAAGAATAATTGTAAAAGTGTCCCACACAATTATTGCGGATATGTCGGTGCTGCGAGGTTGTTAGCTCCGCGGAAATCTGAAACATATAAATAGGGAGCTTGGACTCTCATTTTAGGTTGTTGATTCTGTGCAATTGCTCTGGTCTTTATGGTTCACTTGTGAATACGCCCAAGTATTAATCATAATCGATCCAAGGTAATGCAATCAAGACCGGGACATGGTGATTGATCACTTGAATTTAAGTGAAAGACGATCATAAGGTCCCAAAAACATTATCAACACCACCAACCACCCCTCATTGCACTCAACTCCTAAATTAGATCTAAGGATCTAATTTAGGATTGACCAATTGGCACCATCCGTGGGACATGAATTAAAAATTAAATTAATAAATCTATTATGTGCAATTGAATGATTTAACTGCGAATTCAATTGTGTTCATGTTCTTGTTTCATGATTTACAGGGCAATTTGTCTGCAATAATTGACAAATTTGACTTATGAAGAAGATGAAAAAGCTAAATGATAAAAGAGTTGCTAAGAGAGCTACAAAGCGGCTAAGACTTCAAAAGCTACGAAATAATAAATTTAAAAACGAATTTGAAACCAGCAATTTGGCAAAAATGAAGCGAAATCAGCTGGAAGAGCTGCAAATGTGCAAAGAAAAGTTAGTATGTGCAAGTAATGGTGTATCCTAGGAGATACACGCATAAAAACATAATTTTTATACAGAAAACTCGATCAAAGAGCACAAGAGATAGCTAAAATTGTTAATCTTCAGAATTTACCGCCCAGCGCATAGCAGGCTGCCCAGCGTCAAGCGTAAGCCCTGCAGGCAGCTTCTATGCATAAGCCCTTTAAGTAAGCGCATGAGCGGCACACAGCCACGTCAGCACACACCACCGACATTCTGGATACTTCACGTAATAGAACCACTCAGTAATTGACACGTGTATCCCGAGAATTTTGGACATTCTACGCCTATAAATAGACCCCCTGGGTCACCACATTTGATATCATTTCTGATCTGAACTTCAGTCAGAGAGAAGTACACTTTCTCTCTCACACAGTTCTTTCTCACTCTAAAACAACATTAGCCGCTTAGCAGCAGTGTGCTAGACGGATCATTACAGATTGATCCACAGATTGATTGAGGCCACCCCACAGATCTTACATCTGTGTTCCGGGTCTGCAGAGATTATTTCTCGATGTCAAACAACAATCAACAGTATACGCCACACGCTGAGCAGCTAGTTTTCTGTACTAGTACCTTACAACCGTTATACGGAAAATCGTACTAACAGATGGTGCCACCCGTCTCAAAGACCACCAAAACCACCAATAGCACGAAGGCAACTGAAACAACCTCATCAAAAACAACACTTGAGCCAATCGATGAAAATCTCATTGAAAACATACCAGTTGATCAGTTAACTCTTGAAGAGACTTCTTTTGAAGAAGAAGATCATTTGAACACTGACACAGCAGATGGTCAAGTTCATGAAACCATACCATGATTGAGAAAACCATTGATGGGAGGTTCCAGCACAGGAATGTGGAAAGCCAGGCGAGGAACACATAATGTCTCTTTCAAGAAGACTTCTGATGTGAATGCTAGGCATAACAGTAAAGGAAAGTCAATTTCCAAATCACAATTGTCCAAGCTATTCAATCAGTTGAATGCCTTAGTTGATGATACAGATAATCAACACAATGATGAAGGTTATTTGGACAATGATTGGAATTTTGAAGACGAAGGTGAACAATTCTTTATGACTGAAGAAATGGCAAGCAAGTTACTGGATGGAATTTTAACTAAAACAGCTCCATCACGATTTAATCAAAAGTTAGCACAACCAACCATCCGTGCAACAGCTGTGGATAATTTGTTTGCTTTGATAACTGGTGATGAAGCTATCAAACCACCAGCAATGACAGAATCAACACAGTGTTTTATTCCTCGAATTGCAGATTATCCATTACCAAGAAATTTGGGAATTCCATCAATCGGTGTTTATGATGGTACAACAGACCCGGAGGATTTTTTGACTATGTTTGAAGGTGTTATGAGGTTACAGCATTGGGAAGATGAAACTGCGTGTCATATGTTTCCAATGGTACTGCAGAAAATGGCACGCGAGTGGTTTGCTAGTTTGCCACCAAGGAATATTACCAGTTTTCTTGATTTAAGGGCAAAGTTTGTGATGCAGTATCAGAGTTTGAGAAGCTGCACGTTGTCACATCTTGATGCACATGAGATAACAATGCGTCAGAATGAATCATTGAGTGATTTCATGAAGCGTTATACCATTGAATGTCAGAAAATACCAGACATACCAGAGTCTCAGCTTGTTTCAGGATTTATATTTTGTCTCGATCAGCGACGTTTTGGACGATTAATTCATGCTTTACGTTATGATATTCCAAAAACATTGCATCAAGCGTTGGGTATTGCTCAGAAGCATTTACGAGCAGGTGAAATGGGATATCCAAGAGTGGATAATTATCAGAGAAATTTCAGGCAGCAAGGCGGAGAGCGGAACAGGAATGACAATTATCAGAGGCAACGGGGCTATGACAATAATTACCAGCAACAGCAGAGCGGTTGGGGAGGAAATAATCATCAAAATGACAATTATCACCATCGAAAGCCATTAGACAGGCATCCACTTATTATGGCATTAACCAAAACTCCAAAAGAAATTTTGTTCACTGAGCCAATTAAGGAATCATTTCACCCTCCACCATCGATGGAAGAGTGTCAGGGACCACAGAGTGATAAGTGGTGTGACTTCCATGAGGCATATGGACATGAAACAGATAATTGTAAGTCATTAATGAGAGAGATCATTGCAAAGATCAAGGCTGGTGAGCTGAATCATCTGTTTCCAGGAAAAAAGTATCGGTGAAATGATCCAAACAAATGTTTTGCTTGGCAGAGAAAAGTGCATCACGGTAGATGACGTGACTGGAACAGAAGGAAAGAACGGAACGACGAAAGGGATCCAACTCCAGAAATGCACATCAAGGTCATATGGAATGAGGAGCAGAAAAATGAACCAGACGGAGAATGCAGAACGGAGAGCTGGATGTATGCTCCAATCATATTTCATACCATTCCAAATTGGTGCCAGTCAGAAGAGCATGTGGTCATTTCAGCTGTAATAGCAAACAGAAACATCACTCGCATTTATACTGACACAGATAGTGAAGCAGATATTTTGTATTTGCATTGGTTTAAGGAGTATCCGTTCAGTGTAAAGGATCGGCTACGCTACACGAACTTAAAGATTGCTAGTATCACGGGTGAATCAATAAGAGCAGTTGGTAAAATAAAACTGGATGTTACACTGGGAACACACCCTTTGGTCCGTACAGAAATTGTGGACTTTACAGTTCTTGATGGCAGATCACGGTTTAGTGCGTTGTTCGGTAGGCGGACCCTTAGCAAATTTGGAGCAATTACCTCTACACCGCATGCAGAATTGCGATTCCCAACACCAAACGGTGTAATAGTAATACACTCTGAATATGTTGGACCACCAAGGGACAGATCAGTTGTTCATGAAGCTCCAGGGAATTTTGTCAGGGTGAATCATCAAGGTAGTTGTTCAGTAGAAATGATGTGAACGGGTACTTCAAACCACCTAAAATGTGGCAACGTTGAAAGCAGGACGCAATACGGTACACGGAAGACAGTATAACAGCATGAATCTCGCAGAACAGTTTTTATAACATTTTTAATTTTCATCAGATCAGGCAACAACACAATACACTTTTTGTAATTTTCTGATTGGGACTTGATCACCCCATACGAAGACATTACACAAAAATGTTGTATGTGTGACAGTGTTATCAATAAAAATTTTTTAATTTTTCTTACGCAAAGCATTACGCGTTACGAATGTAAAGCATGGCATTCATTCCTACCCACATAAGGCAAGGCATTTTTATACCCCTGATGGTAGAAGCTCTTGTGTCAACATTATAGACACAAGGGATCGGCTAGCGTAAAGTATTTACTTCGCTAGAGGGCATCGAGGCAAAACTAAAGATCTCATAATGTCATGACATACAGAATGGTTTATCACAACGGCATAAATCCATTTATAACTTGTAAATAGAAAACATTAAATACAAGTGTATTTTGTAAGCCGCACAAAACCTAAGCGCAACACGCTAAAAGGAACATCGCTAGTTCCATAAACAGAATTTTCTCCAACACATTTACCAAATATTTCAACATATAGACAGAATACCAAAATTATGATTAATTTATCTCCTATTTCAGAAGTTATTGAAAGACTTCTCGATATTTCTTCATAAAATAATTAAGCTAAAGCAGAACAGAGAACGGATACATTGTTTACGTAGCAATCATAGAATTATACATGATTTGCTCAATACAAACCAGATATACAATTTTTAACCTGAATATACAATGACATATAGGTAGCAGTATACTTTAGATCCATAAAGGGGAATTCTATGATGATGCATTACGGAAAACGAATAACGGATAACAGTTCAATACATAATCAAAAATTAGTTTAAGACCAACATCATTTCATATGACATGATATATGAAATTCACATACGAATAGTAGCAATATAATAAAAGCAACAGAGCATGTTAGCATTAGCAATAACAACAGTATATACAAACAAATTATCAGCATCAAGTTATTACATATTGTTATTACAGAGAAAATATGTTCTTAAATGGGCACATCCAAAATATCCTTCACTGATACCTCTTCCCTAGCACAAATCTCACTTACAGAATCAATTTTCAAAGATGTTACTTCAGCAATGGCCAACTGCAGCTTGGCATCAGTATCTGGTTTCATGTGTTTCGAAATAGCATATGGTAAAGGGTCAGGCTTCACAAGCAGGACATTCAAAATTTCCTCCATTGCATCTGCAAGATCACTTTCTGTAGATGCCACTAAATACCTGTTGAAAGTTTCACCCACAAGTTTAGAACCCAACACCCTATGCACAAGACCAGGGATACCGGCTTTTAAATCAATAAAGTTTTTCTTAACATCAACAGCAGCAGCAATCTTCTCCTCCAATAATTGATTCTTCTCCTCAAGCAACTTCTTCAACTCTTCATTTTCCTTCACCAGCTTATCCTTCTCTTCCATGCATTTTTCTTTTTCTACCCTCTCTGCAACACATTTTGTTTCCACTACTTCCAACAGCTTATCCTTTTTCTCTACAGTCTCCATCGAAGTTTTCAATTTCATGTTGATATCCTTTAAATCAAGCTCAAGCTTATTCACTCTAGTAGCGTTGTGCACAGCATTGGCAATGATAGTCTCATGAGCTTTCTGCATTTTAAGGTCATGAATCATATGTTGATTTAGAAGCACCAACGCCGCAGCAGTAGACTGATAACTTTGTTTAAAGGTCATGGTGGATAGAGAGGAAGATAAATCAGCAACAGTGTTTGCCTACATTAAATACAATGGACAAGATAAGAATTCAATTAACAATAAAGTGATGATTGATAAATCATAAAGTATAAAAAAGAGTTACCTTCAAAAACTCAGCAAACTCATCAGATTTGTTATTGGGATCATCAAGAAAGGCTTGTAGTCCGCTTAGTGGTATGGTTGGTGGTTGAGTGGAAGCAGAGGATTGTGTTGTATCAGTCCCTTTCGACGTATACAGAGTTCTGAACGGGGGAGTCTCAAAAGAATCAACATCATCAGTTTCCTCATTATCATCATCAGTGTCATCTTCAACATCAACAGTTTTATTGCACTCAGGATCCTTCCAAGCAGAAGCATCAACCACATCATCTGGAAGAAACAATCCTATAAAATGAAAAAGCAGATAAATATACAATAGAGCTTTAATATCAAATTATAAATCTACTTATGCAGACACAGTGAAGATACATACTTCGCTATTTTGGTTTGTCAGCAGCTTCACCTATTGGACGTTTCCCCTCACGTTTTGAACTTTTGCCAATCTTCTTGGCGCTGGATGGATCAGGGGTGACTTCAACAATTTCAACATCAGGAGATGGCTGAATAGTACCACCATCTCCACCCTCAATAGATCGCTCTGGGCTTTTCAGTTGTTGTTCAAAAGCAGCATCTTGGGCTTTCTCCGCCTCAATTTCAGCAGGGGTTTTGGGCCGTTCAGACACAATTAAAGGATCAAGATTGGTCTTCTTAAAAGTTCTGTAAACCTGCATTACTTATCCTGCAATCAGATAATATATAAACAAATAGAGAAACATATAAGAACATACACAACTCAGAACAACATACCAAATAACAGAATATATCAACAAAGGTGCCTACCACGGCCTTCCCAGCGCAGCATCGGTGTATATCCAGAATGCCAGTTGTTACTCATTCTACAGAGAACCAATATGGCTTCATAATCATCATATGACCTTTGTGGAAATTTGAATGTCTTTAAAGTACTAAGAATAAACCTTTCATCCTCAGATAATGTGGTGGATTTGCTAACTCCTATGGTAGTTTTTCTCCAACCACGAACACATGCCCAGGCATCTTGAACAACCCTTTCATTAACAAATAAATAGGGATCTTTCCAGTTCTTTAAAGAACTTTCTTTCACCCCAGTAAATGCCTTGTTCGGCTTACAATCAAATGTATACCAGCATTTGCTAACTAATCTAGTTCTAAATAATTCATGGAAAATATTCACATTGGGAGCTTCTCCTATAGAATTACAGTACATTTTAAAAAGAATAATTTTCTGTAAACCTAATGGATGAACTTGACTAATACCTATCCCATAGTGGGCAAGAATTTGTTGAAGAAAGGAAGAAAGAGGAATACGGAGATTTCCTACAGTTAATTGCAATTTATAGAGGGTAATCATCTTTTTCGAAGGTTTATTAGCCCTATCGCTAGGCAAAGGCACAATAGGATTCAACAACCTAAGATATCTGTGCTTCTCACATAACTGTTCTATGTCGGCTTCGGTGATACTAGAAGGGATGGTGCTGACGTCACGATTATCTCTCTGAGAAGACGTGCTGCTGGATTCGGCCATGGTAGTACGAAAAATGAAAATTCAAACTGAAGAAAAGATGAACAATCACTGACCTTGTACTTCACGGATTGCTAAATTGAATAAATTGCAAGATATCTTCACAGCAAATAAGCAGTTTTCAGAAAAGGAAAAAGGTAAAGGGTCGGACTATTTATAGTCAAGCAAATGAATAATAAAGGGATGAGATTGAGACACGTGTATAGGACAGATCAATAGAGCAAACAATTTAAACTTTGAATATAAATTAAAAAGATTTTGGGGGCAAATTCATGATTGATAAAATGACGTCAGAGCAGAAAATCAGACGGCTAAAACAGTTTTGTGTCTTCGAGGAAAAAGGCATCTTTTATTTTTAGTTTAATGACTTTATTTTTTACAAAAATAAAGACATTAAACTGGGGGGGACTTAATGGTGTATCCTAGGAGATACAAGCATAAAAACATCATTTTTATACAGAAAACTAGATCAAAGAGCACAAGAGATTGCTAAAATTGTTAATCTTCAGAATTTACCGCCCAACGCATAGCAGGCCGCCCAGCGTCAAGCGTAAGCCCTGCAGGCAGCTTCTATGCATAAGCCCTTTAACTAAGTGCATGAATGGCACACAGCCACATCAGCACACACCACCGACATTCCGGATACTTCATGTAACAGAATCACTCAGTAATTGACACGTGTATCCCGAGAATTTCGGACATTCTACGCCTCTAAATAGACCCCCTGGGTCTCCACATTTGATATCATTTCTGATCTGAACTTTAGTCAGAGAGAAGTACACTTTCTCTCTCACACAGTTCTTTCTCACTCTAAAACAACATTAGCCGCTTAGCAGCAGTGCGCTAGACGGATCATTACAGATTGATCCACAGAATGATTGAGGCCACCCCACAGATCTTACATCTGTGTTCTGGGTCTGCAGAGATTATTTCTCGAGGGCAAACAACAATCAACAGTATACACCACACGCTGAGCAGCTACTTTTCTGTACTAGTACCTTACAGCCGCTATACGGAAAATCGTACTAACAGCAAGCAATAAGCAAGTGAAAGTGTGCAAGCAAAAAGCCGCAGAAGCACTTGAAAAATGGCAGCTTGCGCGAATAACATTCTTCGGCAATGCAAACTTATGGCATGGTTGATTCGCCAATAGTTATATCTTGCAAAATTACAAACATTGGAATTACAATTATGAAAGTACATGTGGATACAGGAAGAAGTGTAGATGTCATATATGAGCAATGCTTTCTTAAGTTGCCATAGAGTATTAGAGTGGAACTTATACCTACTGCAGTTTCGCTATCAGGCTTCGCAAGGGAATCCGCATGGCCGGTGGGACAATTGTTGCTTCAGATCGAGCTTGTTGATGAAACAGATGCGAAATTAGCGCGCCAAGCATGGCTAGATTTATATGTTATGCGATCTGCTTTGTGCTATAATATGTTGTTGGGACGATCTGTGTTATCTAAATTCGGCATAATACCTTCGATTATACATGGAATGATAAAATTTGCAACATGTAAAGGTGTTGCGACAATGAATTCTTCGACCATGCAGCCAATTTGTGCACACGTTAATATAAAGGGCGCAGTGGTTGAGACAGCCAAAATGCAAGAAAATTTGGCTATTATAAATCAAAATTATCCGGAGCAGACAATTAAAATTGGTAGTAATTTAGACGCAAATTTCAAACAGAAGCTAGTGCAGTTGTTAATTGCAAACATGGATGTTTTTGCATGGTGTGAGCAGGACATGACTGTTGTTCCGCAAAAGATTGCGGAACATAGACTTAATGCAAATCCGGTGTTAAAACCAATAATTCATAAGCGCAGAGGTATGGCTCCAGACCATATGCAATGGTTGTCTGGAGAAGTAGCAAAGCTTGTAAAAGCAGGCATTTTGGAAGAAGTGAAATATCAAACATGGGTTGCAAACCCAGTGCTTGTCAAAAAGCCCGATGGATCATGGCGAATGTGCATTGATTTTAAAGATATCAATAAAGCATGCCCTAAGGATAATTATCCGCTGCCAAAAATTGACTTAAAGGTTGAAGCGCTGATTGAATATCCTTTTAAGTATTTTCTTGATGCTTACAAAGGATATCACCAAATACCGATGGCAGAAGAAGATGAAGATAAAACTGCGTTTCATACGGGTAAAGGTATATATTGCTATATCAAGATGCCATTTGGACTTAAGAATGCTGGCGCGACATATCAGCGATTGATAGATAGAGCATTTGAAAATAAAATTGGACGTAATCTTGAGGCATATGTAGATGACCTGGTAATCAAGAGCAAAACACAAGATGAAATGATGGAAGATATTGCAGAAACATTTCAAAATTTGTGCGACATAAATATGAAGTTAAACCCGCCAAATGTAGTTTTGGCGAAAAAGAGGGTAAATGTTTAGGATATTATGTAACTGAACAAGGCATTAAGGCTAATCTCAAAAAGGTTCCCGCAATTGAAAATATGACTGCACCAAAAACAGTAAAAGAAGTGCAAAGTTTAACAGGCAAGTTAGCGATTTTGACTAGATTTTTGTCAAAGGCTGCGGAAAGACAATTGCCATTTTTTAAGACGCTTAAAGGATGTTCAACTCAGAAGCATTTTTTCTGGACTACGGAAGCAGAAAGCGCGTTTCAAGAAATGAAGCAGTTATTGGCAACATTACCAACATTAACTGCGCCAATAAAGGGCGAAATTTTATACCTTTATGTCTCTGTTGCGAACGAAGCTTTCAGCTCAGTATTGGTTGCAGAGCGTGAAAAAGTGCATAAACCGATTTATTTTGTAAGTAAAGCACTTACAGGAAGTGAAATTAATTATGCGCCAATGAAAAAATTCGTTTACGCATTGCTTCTAACATCAAGACGTTTGCGGAGATACTTTCAATGACATCCTATTCATGTTCTAACTGATTTGCAGGTTAAGTATGTTCTCAATAAGACAAAAATATAATGAAGGCTTGCTAAGTGGGCAATTGAACTAGGGTCTTATGAAATTACTTATTTACCTTGGACTTCTGTAAAGGTTCAGGTTTTGGCAGATTATCTTGCAGAGATGACTTGCGAATTGGAAGTAATTCATGAGCAAACGCAATTGCAACCAGTGCGGGGTGAAACATGGGATTTATTTACTGATGGCGCATCGTGTGTAGAAGGCGCTGGTGCGGGTTTGATACCGACAACCCCAAATGGTGAATAACACACATACGCGCTGCGATTCAATTTTGACGTAACAAATAACGAAGCTGAATATGAGGCGCTGCTTGCGGGTTTGAACATTGCGCTTAAGCTAAATGTCACTAAGTTGTGTACATATATTGATTCACAGTTGGTATCTAATCAGTTCAATGGATCTTTTGAAGCATATGAGCTCTCTATGCAAAAATATTTAAAGTTTCTGAAAGAAACTGCGGAAAAATTTGAGCATTTTGAGCTCGTACAAGTCTCAAGAAATCAAAATAAAAAGGCAGACGCTTTAAGCAAGCTTGCAGCGTTAACTTTTTCACATTTTCAAAAACAAGTGTGGGTGGAAGAGTTGCCCAGCAAAGCAATTGATGGCAGTTTAGTTTTTGCGGCGATAGAAGAAGAATGCCCAAATTGGATGAAACCAATCATTGAAAATATGCGCAATAATACACTGCCAGAGAATAAAGAAGAAGCAAGATTGGTGTGTATAAGATCACCTATGTATACCATTGAAAATGGCATCTTGTATCGCAAATCTTATTATGGGCCATTAACGCGCTGCGTTGGCCCCACTGAGGCAGAAGCGATCATTGAAGAAGTGCATAGCAGTTCTTGTGCGTTGCATTCTGGCTATAAAACCATTGCGACAAAAAATATGCGTATGGGTTACTTTTGGCCAACTCTGTATCGAGATGTTGCAAAAATTGTTAAAAGGTGCAAAAGTTGCCAAAGGCGTGCGCCGCAGAATAGAAGGTCAAGATACGACTTGAATCCAGTTTATTCACCATGGCCGTTTTATAAATGGGCAATTGATATTGTTGGCCCATTCCCTGCTGGTGCAGGAAACGTAAAGATTCCTAATTGTTGAAATTGATTATTTTACCAAGTGGATAGAAGCAAAGGGACTACGCACAATTACAGGAGTGTAAGTGCGAAATTTTGTTTGGGAACACATTGTTAGTCGATTTGGGATTCCTCGTGAAATTGTAAGTGATAATGGGACGCAAATAGAAAAAGATCCTTTTAAAAGTTGGTGCGAAGAGCTTAATATTGTGCAGAAGTTTACTTCTGTTGTGCACCCACAAGCTAATGGCTTATGCGAAGTAACTAACCTCGATATTGTTAGTGGTATTAAAAAACGATTAAACGAAAAGTGAACTGGATGGGTTGATGAACTGTCCCATGTGCTGTGGGCACATCGTACAACATTTAAGAAAAGCACTGGTGAAACACCCTTTAGTTTAGTGTATGGCTCGGAAGCAATGACTCCTACAGAAGTTTTTGTGCTAACATATAGGGTTGCTATTTTTGATGAAACTGAAAATAATGATGCTTTGTGCGAAAATTTAAACTTTGTAGAAGAACACAGATTAATGGACGCAATAAGAGAAGCGAATAACAAACAGAAAATTGCAGAATATTATAACAAAAAAGTACGCGCTTTATCCTTCAATGTTGGTGAATGGGTACTCCGTAATAATGAAGCAAGCCACGCAAAAAATGTTGGTAAATTAGGACCAAATTGGGAAGCTCCATACCAAATAACAGCAATCAATGTGGTAGGCTCGTATAAGCTTGCAGACATCGATGGGAGAGTTTTACCTAATGCATGGCATGCCACGTTGTTAAAGTGATATTATGCATAAGTTGTAAATAATACGCAGAAATGTAGCTTTGTACTGCGAAATGATAACTGATAATGTGTATATGAAATTTTTTGCAAGATAAATGATAGTTGTTTGTTTCTTTGAATCAGTGGTTTGAAACTTATAATTTCAAAGTGGTTAGAGTCCATGTGTAATGTTATTAAAACACGTAGATATTACAACGAAGGAAAAGACCGCTATATATTGGAACATATCTTATGAAAGTGTTAACGAAATGATGGAACCTATATGTATATAATTTTCCTAAGTTGTGAATTTGACCAACTTGGATGCTTCGCTATAACACATATTTTTGCCCAAGATCGTTTCGGCGGACTTGGAAGATTCACAAGGTATATCAAAAATTTATACATGTAAAAGATTGTTTCGCTGAAGTAGATCTTTATTATGTGCACAATAATAAATGGTTGAAAATGCAAAGTACAAGTCTAGCGATTACGAATAAAATTGATACTAAAGCGCTATAAAAATAAACAATTGCAATTGATTATGATAAAGAGAAATTCATTAATATTAAAATCAAATGCAGAGACATCTGCGTTATCTGTTACAACTTAAATGCACAAATACTACTGCGCCTGATCATCATTCTTGCTGAGGTCAAGTTTCATAATGTCCTCAGCAGTAGCATCCCTATTTTTACTAATGGCAACAACTTTGGGTATGAGAATCTCAGTAATGTTTGCCCTGGCGAGTTCATATAATTAATCAGCCTCTTTGCGGCTGCAGAGCATATTCGCTATGTCTTCGGGCAGCGGTTCTGGTAGCTCGCAAACTTCGCCAAGGAGAGCATAAAACTTAACATGTTCACGTTGCTGAAGTGCAGCAATGTAAACATCAAATCTCTCAGAAACATCATGAGAGTCCATCACCTTCTGCGCAAAAATAGGTAGATGGTGGCGCAGTGTTGAAAACTCTAATTGAGCAGCAACTCTAGAAAATTTTTCTTCGTCGTGCTCTGAAGTGCGCTCTTTAATTGTCTTATTGGCAGCTTCAAGTGCCGTCTTTAGCTTATTTTCTTCAGCTGTCTTTTCAGACAACTGCTTTTTTGGAACCTCCATGGCCTCCTTCGCTGTCTTGAGGTATGTGGAGAGGGTGGAGCATTGCTTTTGCACAAGAGTTGTTTTCTTGCGCTCTTCATCAAGCTTCAACTTCTCGCTGTTTAAGAAGTTATAAAATTGCTCTTGGTGAGCAATCATATCAGCAGCAGAATTGAAAGCCATATAAAAATTTTGCACAAAAGAATTATGTGCAGAAACAGAATTTAACTTCGCAAATTCTTGACGCAAATCATCAGGAATTGCAAGTTTCATTTTTTCAAATTGCTCCTCCGCAGCAGCAGGAGAAGCGCAAAAGTACCCATGAAAGCCATCAATTCGTACTGAATTGATTGGGTTGGGGGAGTGCGGAACGCCTCATCAATTTTAGCAAGGGATAGATAACCAAGCTCTGGTGGAGTGCTGGTCTGTTCAGCTGCAAAACGAAAAACAAGTATATATGCATGATTAATACGAATGCTGTGTGTATCGGCTAATATAAATTGTGAATTCAATAAAAGTGTATAAAAGGCAACAAAACTTACGAGTTTTTGTTTCAGAAATGTAATCTGAAACAATTGGGTTCTCAACAAGATACTTTGTGTTTGATCGGGTTTGCCTTTACTCAAACGCAGAAGGTCCAATGTATTTTAGTTTTTTGCCCGATTCAGCAGTAGAAGGTACCTCTATCCCCTTTTTTCAGAGGAGGATTGAGCTTTTGCTTCAGGACTTCTAAGTCGTGAAGCAATAAAGGATTTGGGATTATCCTTTTGGCTAAGTTCTTGAATCTTCATGATGAATTACACGAATAAGCTGCAAAGATTGTTAGTTGATGGAACGATAAGAGAGATTAGATGATTGAAGAATTGAAGTATGAGAATAAGTGAATTGGCAATGTGAATTTTGCTAACACTGAATTTGCTAGTATTTATAGGCGAGTTCACTTTGCAACGGTAAACTTTAATGGATAGCAAGTGTATAAACTACTTCGGGAAACTATATAGTCGTTGTTCTGCTGCATGGTTTGTCACTTGGCTATTGTGTAAACATGTTTATTAGTTAAAATTTTGCGGGCCAATTGAGAAGAGCATTATAAACTACATTTTTTAGAGAGTTTATTATGTTGTATTTTCTGCGTAAATATAACACAATAAACTGGGGGGACTTGATCATATATATAGGCATATATATGTATATTTTAAGAACAAAAGCAACTCAAACGCAAAAGCAAACAAAACCGCAGAAGTGAACAAATGATTATGCGCTGTGTTTAAACTCCGCGGAAATCCGAAACCTATAAATAGGGAGCTTGGACTCTCATTTTAGGTTGTTGATTCTGTGCAATTGCTCTGGTCTTTATGGTTAACTTGTGAATACGCCCAAATATTAATCATAATCGAGCCAAGGTAATGCAATCAAGACCGGGACATGGTGATTGATCACTTGAATTTAAGTGAAAGATGATCATAAGGTCCCAAAAACATTATCAACATCACCATTCACCCCTCATTGCACTCAACTCCTAAATTAGATCTAAGGATCTTATTTAAGATAGATCATGAGCTAAATGGCAATTTGGGGGGTAAGAACTTGAATTGGTGTAAAATTGACCAAATCTTGATCAAAAGTATCAAAGAAAATGGCAAGTGCAGAATTCAGCATCAAAAGCGCTGCTCCTCAACTAAGAGCGCCGCTCCTGTGGAGCAAAAGCGCCGCACCTTCTTCAAAAGCGACGTTCTTATGCCCGTTTTGGTTCGATTTTCCACGAGTGGCCAGAAGCGCCATTTCTAAAGCCAAAAGCGCCGCTCCTCATCCAAAAACGTTGCCCCTGAATGGAGCCAAAAGTGGCGTTCTTGAGAAAAAGCGATGTTCCTCACTTAAGCCAAAAGAGCCTCTCCTGCTCCAAAAGCGGTGCTCCTGTCGCTGTTTCAGCCCAGATTTTCAGCACTATAAATGGAAAGTGATTAGGTCATTTTTCAGTGTGTCTTTAGAGAGCAGCTACCCCAACTCCGAATTTCACCTACAAGATGTGACAACCCGGAAATTTCCAACCAAATTTAAACTTTAATCTTTATGTATTTCCGACACGATAAGCAATATTTGTTCAGTTAAATTTCAAGAATTTTAAACTATGTTCATACATTCATTCAACCTCGACCAAGTTCCAACGATTCACGAACCATTAAACGAATATGATTATATATGTATATGTGTATATATATTATAACTTGAAACGTAAACAAAATATTAGATTAAATACTTTACATGATTGTATCTGTTTCAAAATGTTTATCAATGGAATTAGAAGATAAGATCAAATGATTGAATTATCAGATATATTGAATTATGATTACAAGTCTCTGTTGAAACGTCCACGTTGATTTGAGAAAACTTTCTATTTTAACAATATTCGAAAAATGGTAAAGTGATTAATAAATAAGAACAAATTGTCAATCATTGAGAACTAGACAAAGGATAGTGGAAGATTAAATCTCATAAAGACTCGATTGATCTATTTAGTTTCAAATGTACAAAAATGTTTTCAGTTTAAAAAGAACTTTATTATTAAAACGTATATAACTTTTATAAATATCTAGACCTACTTTTGACAACTCATTACTTAACTAGTATGATAAAGATAACGATATTTATATTTTATTTTATTAAATATATATAACGATTTAAATTAATATTATATATATTTATACGCGTATTATACGTACATAGTTTTATACTTTTACTATACTTAAACTTTACCTTTACTTTATTTTTACTTTACTTTAACTTTAATAATTCACTTTAATAATTTATACTTTAATAATTCACTTTAATAATTCATACTTTAATAATTCACTTTAATAATTCATACTTTAATAATTCACTTTAATAATTCACTTTAATAATTCATACTTTAATAATTCACTTTAATAATTCAAAAATCTGTTATAAATAAAATTTAATAGGTTTCATTATTTCAAAGAAACTTGAAAATATTTTTCTCTAAACTCTCTCAATCGATTTACATATATATATTTACTCCGTATTATTTCAAGATATTATTAATATACATAAAATATTACGACGGAGTGCTGTCCGAGTGATTTCGAAATTGTTTTTCGAGTAGGATAGGATTAAGGAAATTATGGGTTATAGCTATGGAGGTGATTGAGTATGGTTCATGGGTATACTCGTGAGGTCAATATAGTGTTTATCATTTCCGTTGCGTCTACGTACCTTTCCTGCAATATTGAATCTCAATATTGATACGTGAGTACTCATAATTTAACTTTTACATACTAATAGTGTATCCCTGACTAGCGCTCGAGTATTTAGGATTATGCATGCTTGTACTTTTGATATTGCCCTTAGACAGGTTAGGTTGAATCTTGAATTAGTTACACTTGCGGTTGAGATAAGGTATAAGATATGCATGTCCTTGGAAAGCTAGCGAAAAATTAAGAACTTTTCCTTTAGATATTGAATGGTTTCGATGAACAGATTAGAAGTTATAATCAATTGAATTTTCGATATTTTTATTAAAAATGATTATTATTATCGTCGTTTTTATCGTCGTTCTAGTTTTATCTTATTATTATCATTATTATTATCTTTATCAATAAAAGGGATTTATCATTAAAAATTGTTATTTTTTTATTACTATCGTTATTATCGTTAAAGTTATAATTAGTATTATTATTATTATCCAATTATTATTATTATTATTATTATTATTATTATTATTATTATTATTATTATTATTATTATTATTATTATTATTATTATTATTATTATTATTATTATTATTATTATTATTATTATTATTATCATTATTAATATATATATATCATTATTTAAAAATGGTTATTGTTATTGTTATTATTATTATTACTATATTATCATTAAGATAATTATTAGTATTATCATTAATAATTTTATAGTAACTATTATTATTATCATTATTATGAACACGATATAAAAGACGATTAAAAGCTATTAAAAGAGTATCATGATGAAATTAAAATATTATAAGATATTGATTTAGATAAAATTATCGTTCTTATTATTTTTATCATTACTATTATTATTAAAAGTATCGTTAGTATTAAAACTATCATTTTAACAAAAATTATCATTTTAATAGAAATGTCATTGTTACTATAAAATATCATTATTATTATTATTTTAAATAGAATTATTATTTTAAAGATAATATTAAAAATTATCGTAAATATTAAATTTATCATAATTAGAATTATCGTTTTATCATAATGTCATCTTAGTAATTATAAATATTGATATTTTTATAATAATAATTATTATTACAAAATAATACAACTTTTACTTACTATCATTATTGTAACACCCTAGGCAAATCCCACATCGCCCACGAACATGAGTGATCATGAGATTATAAAGTAATACTCACGCTTAAATGACACAACGCGTTTTGGGACCACATGCAGAGCAGATGTGTGAGTACGCTGCAGTTAAGCGTGCTCAGGCGAGAGCACTACCAGGATGGGTGACCTCCTGGGAAAGTGCTTCTCGTGTGTGGTCGCCAAGAAAAAGCCGTGCGCCTGCGGGCAAAGCGGACAATATTGTGGTCATGTTAAGCTGGGGTGTTACAGAATGGTATCAGAGCCACTCATGTGCCGTTGGGGGTGGTGGGGCAAACCTCATCGAGGACGATGAGTCCCTAAGGGGAGGTGAATGTAACACCCTAGGCAAATCCCACATCGCCCACGAACATGAGTGATCATGGGATTATAAAGTAATACTCACGCTTAAATGACACAACGCGTTTTGGGACCACATGCAGAGCAGATGTGTGAGTACGCTGCAGTTAAGCGTGCTCAGGCGAGAGCACTACCAGGATGGGTGACCTCCTGGGAAAGTGCTTCTCGTGTGTGGTCGCCAAGAAAAAGCCGTGCGCCTGCGGGCAAAGCGGACAATATTGTGGTCATGTTAAGCTGGGGTGTTACAATTATAGATATTATTTTATCAAATAAATATGTGATACAAACATATTTTACTACGTGTAATAACTTACTTTAATAATACCTATCATATTATCTTTATGATATTAAATGAACCCTATAAAATTTATTACTTAATATATAAAAGTATATTTTATTATATAAATTTAATATAAAATTTTATTTATTAATAAATAAATTATATTATTTACTCTAATAAATCTTTTAAAAATATTTAAAAATATAAAACGACGATATTTAAACTATATTTTAATCATGTATAGATTTTTGGAAATTATTTTGAGTCAAATTTACTTTTGTTGACGTTTGCATATTAGTCTCGAGCATTAGGATTGTGGTATACTATAACTTGACCTAATTTGTTAGACAAATATTGACCAACACATAAATATATATAATTAATTTAGGTTCGTGAATCCGAGGCCAACCTTGCACTTGTTCATTGACGTTATATGTATTTTTACTACGAAATACAGTATGGTGAGTTATAGTCCCACTTTTAAAATCTAATATTTTTGGGATGAGAATACATGCAGGTTTTATAAATGATTTACAAAAAAGATACAAGTACGTGAAACTACATTCTATGGTTGAATTATCGAAATCGAATATGCCCCTTTTTATTAAGTCTGGTAATCTAAGAATTAGGGAACAGACACCCTAATTGACGCGAATCCTAAAGATAGATCTATTGGGCCTAACAAACCCCATCCAAAGTACCGGATGCTTTGGTACTTCAAAATTTATATCATGTCCGAAGGAGGATCCCGGAATGATAGGGGATATTCTTATATGTATCTAGTTAATGTCGGTTACCAGGTGTTCACCATATGAATGATTATTTTTGTCTCTATGCATGGGACGTATATTTATGAGAACTGGAAATGAAATTCTTGTGGTCTATTAAAATGATGGAAATAAATGATTATGATAAACTAATGAAGTCACCAACCTTTTGGTTGACACTTTAAAGCATGTTTATTCTCAGATGTTAAAGAAATCTTCCGCTGTGCATTTGCTCATTTTAAAGATATTACTTGGAGTCTTTCATAGCATATTTCGAAGAACGTTGCATTCGAGTCATTGAGTTCATCAAAGATTATTGTTAAATCAATTTATAGTTAGATAGTGGATATTATGAAATGGTATGCATGCCTGTCAATTTTCGATGTAAAGAAAGTTTGTCTTTTAAAAACGAATGCAATGTTTGTAAAATGTATCATATAGAGGTCAAATACCTCGCAATGTAATCAACTATTGTGAATCGTTTATAATGTATATGAACGGGTCCTTTCACAAGACCTTAATTTCATCATCCATTGGTGTTTGAAGGTGGATGTAAGGAAGCTAGCTCAAGATTCATCATTGTTTTTGCTATAGATCTTCATCTCTTTACATTTTGGTTTGTAATCTCCACTTTACTTTACATATTTTGATCTTATTGCTTGTACTAACTTTAAGATGATGATTGCTTGTGTTTCTATGCTTATTATTAGTTTAATCTTAGCTGTGATTGGCTAAATCTCTTGTGTTTGCTTATCTAAGAATCTCTAATGCAAGTGTTTGCCCCAAAATCAATTGAATGATGTTGTTTGAATGAAGTACATGATCAAGTGTTATTATGTTAGCTAAATATCCATTGCTATGAGTTAATTTTAGGCTTTACTTTGATTACATATGTTGAGTAGCTCTCTTAGTGATTTGAGAAGTGAATCAATGTATGCTTCAACACCTTGAGTGATCTAGACAACTAGCTTACGAATTTCAAGTGATTGTGTTCTTGATCTAGGTTGGTTTTCAATTGGCCTTTAGTCGACATAGTATTGCCGATTATCTTAAGTGATTTCGATAGTTGGAGGGTGTCACGACCCTACTTTTTCCGTTATCTTTTTCCGTTTAGATTTAACGCCTGTTAATTGATATTCATGCCACGCTATTTTTATGAATTATATTATTATTTTAATAATAATATATTCCTTATTATGTGTTATATGAATGTATGTATTCGTATTTAAAATTGAACGTTTCTACGTGTGGTGGACTTTTATCCGGTGAATCATTTCGGTTTTCAAACCAACGATTAGACTTTTGAGATTTTTGAATCCAAATTATTTTATTTATGATATTTTTATATCATATGAGTATATATAGTATTTCTATATTTTATTTTTCGCGGGTGCGTGTTTCCTCCGAAGATTTAATCGCGTAACGGTGTTTTCGCGAATCGGGTTTCGGGCCACAATCAATTATCCATAAGATCAAAGTGGGACAATGGGGCCCACCCCAATGCAAAAAATCGGCCGAATCTATTTAGGGGGTGTGATGTGCAATTTTGTTAAACTTGAGTTAATTAGATCAAAAGCCTCATTTCAACCTAATTCTCCATTTTATTTTCCTCTCCTCTTTTTCTTCTTCTTTAGCCGTCGCCTACCACCAACAATACCATCATCATCTTCAATCAAAATCAAGCTTGGAATTTAGGGCTTTTAGCATCAACGGATTGCTCTCGTTCTTCACTACGTGTCTATATATATTATTTCATGATTAGGGTATAATCTCAAACCCTAGATTTTTCATTTTTATTTATTTTTACTGATTATGATCTTATTTTGATATGATAGTACTTGTGTATGATTGTGTTGTTGATTTGGTGCTTAGAAATCCTCGGTTTCATGTATTTTCGGGATGATTAAAATTGGACAGCGGACTTTTTATTAAAATCAGTGAACTAAACACATGTTTATGACTAATTAAAGTGTATAAATGAGTTCCTCTCATCAAGAGAATAATTTTAGGCTTTGAATTCATGTCATTTCGAGTTACGGATCATAAAATATGCACAATTTAGTGTTTTGATGAAATTGAAACGTGATATCTTGTAAGACCAGTTTGGTCTGACTTTGTGGCCATATTTGGAGTTTTTAGGGTGTATCATTGGGTTAGGTTTGATGATTGGATGAACATTCATGTTCGGGTCATCGAAATCCGAGCCACGGATTACCCGAAATGGCTAACACAAGTTTTAAATCGGATTAAAATAAGTTTGGTTCATGGCTATTCTTCACGACCCCATGAACTGATATTAGGGTGTTCTTGAGTGTTCTAAGGTGTCAGGATGGTTGGTTATACGAGGATATATATATATATATATATATATATATATATATATATATATATATATATATATATATATATATATATATATATATATATATATATATATATATATATATATATATATATATATATATATATATATATATATATATATATATAATTCGTCAAAAACTGATACCCGAGGCTCAAGTTATGACCCGGCGAACTTTTAATTAAACTTATGGTTATGAAAGTGAAACTTAGGTTATAGATAATGAGTTTCATTATAATTAAATTACTTATGATATAAAAGGAATAATTAAAAATTAATACTTATGATATATATTTATTATATCATTTAATAATTATATTATGATTTAATTATTCCTATAATTAAACTTATGATTTAATAATACAATTATTATTAATGAAATACTTATGATAAGTATAAAACTTATGAAATGAGATTATTATATCAAGACTTATAATAAAGGTTAATTATTTACTTATTTATTATAAGACTTAATTATTATTTAATTATAATACAATTTAATTATTAAATACTTATGGTTTAATAATTTTAATAAAATACTTATGACATGCGTAACATTTCATAATTAATTCAAGATACTTATGTTATGATTAATAATTCAATATTGATTAATAATACTTATGATATGATTAATATTTAATTAATTAATTAAATACTTTTGTTATAACTATCATATCATTTAAACTTATATTAACTTTATAATTCGATTTAATTTAATTAAACTTATGATATGACATGATTATATAAATATTATATTAAATAATATTATAACCTATATTATTAATATAATTTACACTTTAAATTTCATTGTTGACTAAGTTTGACCAAGGTTGGCTTTTGACTTGACTTTCGGTTGACTTTGACTTTCAGTTGACTTTTTTAATGTTTCTAAAAATAATAACCTTCTAAAAATAGAAACTTTCCAAAAATAGAAACTTTTCAAAAATAGAAACTTTCTAAAAATAGAAACTTTCCAAAAATAGAAACTTTCCAAAAATGGAAACTTGCTAGAAATAGAAACTTTCTAAAAATAGAAAGTACGTGTTATACGATGTCCTGCTCATACCGAATCATAGAGAGTAATGTTCTATGCTTTACTACAAAAAGTACTATGGTTATCATACTAAGACTTGACCTAAGTTAGTTATTTATGTCGACTTGCTTTATTTTTAGGTCGAAGTTGTGGTCATTCTTGATCACTTTACCTTTTGTTGTTCGCATTTCTGTTTCTTTGCTTGATTTGCTTTAAGGTGAGTTATAGTCTCGTTTTTCATACTATTTAAAGTATTTTTGGGATGAGATGTAACATCCCGCATTTTTTTGTTAAATTATTTTAACGCCCGTCTTTTTTTTAGATAATATCTTCCGTTATCTAAATTCGTATCTTTCGTTGACTAACATTCTAATATTTCCGTATTTAATTATAACATCACTCGTTTACTCGAGCGTTTTTAAAATAATTCATTTGGTTAATTCAGGCACCCGACTACAAACTTGAGGGACTAAACTTGCCAAGAGGGGAAAGGGATGACTAGGTCAACTAGTCAACCATCACCCTCCTCCATTCATTTCATCCTCCCCATTTCATTACTTCCATTTTTATTCTCTCAAATCCTCAAACACAAAATCATCATCTAAATTCGATCTAGGAAGCTTGCAACAAAACAAATTACATATTTGGAATCCTCTCTTCATCCTCTACAACTTGATACAAATTTCATCTCGTTTGGGTAACATTTCTAAAACTCTAGATTTCTTTAAATTTGTGTTTTTGACTTGAAATGGTGTTAGTTAGTGTCTATGGCTCGTGTATAACATGAATATATGTTTTGTTTGCTCGATTTGTTATTTTTGGAGTAACTAGCATGAACTTGAAATGTGTTTGCTTAATCTTGGATTTTGGATGATTAAATGTTGCTTAAATGCTAAAGTTCATGTTTTAATTGTGTTACTAGTATCACTAGCTTCAAATTGATGTGTAGGTTGCTTTAGAAAACTTCATAAACTTGAATATTGATTTTGTGAGTTTTGGTTAGGGTTTGATAACTCTTAAAATGGACTTTTGATAATTTGAATGCCATGAAATGATGTTGGTAAGTGTTTAGTTGTATTGCATGTTTCATTACCTTCAAAACGGCATATCATATGTATAAATTGGATTCCCGGATCATGAAATGCATTTGGCGAACTTGAGACTTTGATTATGAACATTTAACGATCATTTGACGAGGTTTTATTATTGTAAATGATGATCTCGATTGATGATATGTGGTTAGTTGTACTCCTTGTCAAAATACCTTTCCAACGATATAAGATACATGTTCTAAGTGTTTTCGGTTCACAAATTGTGTTAGTTTGAGTTTTGGTTCGTGCACTTGCGTGTTTCTGCAAAAACAGGGTCTGCATACTGATCTGGATGCCGTCCAGATTCTTGGACGCCATCTAGTCCTTCAATGCTGGATGCCATCCAGCAAATCTAGATGCCGTCCAGATGAACTGCCAGATTCTGTTTCGCTTGGTCGTTTACCGTTTAATTCTAACTATGCTACGCACCTCCGGTTAACATGAAACTTGGCCAACATGCTCATATATGGTTATATAACTTAGAAAAATTGTCCGAGACGCAACCCGATCGCGTTGACTTTTACTTTGACCAAGTTTGACTTCTAGTCAAACTTAACCAATCGTTCTAACCTTTCTTTTATACTTGATTCTTGCATGAAACTTGACAACGTGACTCACATGCTATATATATTCGAGTCGTAATGAGCTATAGGACTAATTGAACACATTTCGCCCGAACTTGTGTTGTAACCGATTAATTGATACAACTTACTTGTTTTGGTCAAGGCTAAGCAACTTTCATGCACACGTTTACTTTGTGAAGTACATTTATACTCGTGCACTTGAGGTGAGATCATAGTCCCACCTTTTCAACAACTTTTATACTTTTAATTCGTGGGCTGAGAAACATATACTTTGTTACATCTTGTACTACTTACTTTTATGTTTTGAACACAAGTCCAATGAAACAAACATTCTACAGCGAGTTTAGAACAAAATCATCAATTCGATTATCATTAGTTACACTTGCCGGGTGTAAGCGAGAACTTATGTTGTATGGATCCATATGGGTTTGACAAACCCTCATTCAAACGGTTCGCTACCGTTTACAAATGAAATATATTTTAGAGAAACAGTGTATGTTCTAACACTATTGTGATGGGGTTCTATGGAAGGAATGTTAAGCATTGATAATTGGGTGCTCGCGAACCTATTTTGGAATGCAACTTTTGGATGATCAATTTTATGGAAATACTAAATCTTGTGATTCAAAAATAACGCTTATTACTACATCTATGATTTCACCAACGTTTTTCGTTGACAGTTTTCTATATGTTTCTCAGGTTCATACATGGCTATTTGATACATGCTTCCGTGTACACTCATACTTGCTTGGGGTCAAGCATACATGCATATGCTATTGATAGCACCTTTGGGTTCAAACAAATGTTTACATACTTACGCTATTTATAGCAACCGTGATTTTAAACTAATTATGTCGCAAGTTATTTCATTTATACTTTATAACTCTTATAAACTTAAACTTGTTGTCGAACCATTTGGTAAACAAAACTTTGTAAGTCTTGTACGTTTCAAATGAATGCGACATAATTTTGGTCAAACGTGTCTCAAATAGGGATTACGACCACGTAACGGGACCTAAGTTAACGGCGCCGTCAATGACGATTTTTTCGGGTAGTTACAGATGGTATCAGAGCGTTGGTTGTAGGGAACTAGGATATGCATTAGTGTGTCTCACAGAGTCGATATGATGCATTAGTGAATCTAGACTACAACCGGATAGTTAACCATTGCATTCTGACATACATTTGCTATAGATAGCACTTACTTAACTACTTGTGCATTATACTTGAATCATTCTTAGGTAAACTTCTTAATGGTACCAAACTTTCATCATACGAATCGGTATTCTGCCACTTTCTGGTAATCCACGTTAATTTCAAGATTCATACACGAAAGGATGACAACGACTTCATTAGTCACACTTGTTCGGGAACTCTGTCTCCCAGATTGTTATTCGACACCGTTTCAACTTACTATCGGGGTCACACCGGTGTTCCTTACTATCTACCACTTCTTGTTACTACCATCACTACTCCAGGTGAGTATCGTCATCACTATTTATCACTACGGTTGCGTACTATTCGTTATCATGATTCGTTACACTTCTCGTACCGGAATACATTATTGTTTGACTTGAATCGAATTGAAGTGAACAATCATTTATAAACTTCCCTAGGGGAACGCTTCTTTAGAGTTGCACTAATTCTTTCGATTCAATACGAGTCACGTTAGAGACATCGTTACACTTTGTTCATTTTAAAACTTCACGATTATACGAACTTGAATCTATGGAGTGATGTGGGAATGGAGGTATGAGTTAGCGTAATATAACGACACTCGATTAATGTGGTTATATTACGGTAAGTCATACCAAAGTTCTAATGACTCGTGATGGTGATTGGACTCGATCAACCAAATCACCAGCATGTGCCATGTACATGACTTCATTTTTCTTGTTTGAACATCCGAAAACTCCGAGAATACTGATAACAACCATACCCGGGACACATCTTCGATTATTGTCGAACCATATTTATGCTTCCGAATGAATGACAAATTCTTTCGACTTCAAACATATGATATACGTGTATACTATCTCGTCTTCACGCAGTTTTATCGAAGAACTACAAAATGTTTGGTATGCTCACATCGAGGCGAAAACTGTGATGACCCGGAAATTTCCGACCAAATTTAAACTAATCTTAAATATGAATTCGACACGATAAGCAAAGTCTGTATAGTTACATCTCAAAATTTTTGAACTGTTTGCATATATTTAATTACCTTTCGACTTCTCTTGACGATTCACGAACCACTATTTGCAATTAGAAATGTATACATTTAAAATATATATATATATATATATATATATATATATATGTATATATATATATATATATATATATATATATATATATATATATATATATATATATATGTGTGTGTAAAATAATAAATTGAAATATTAAGATGATTTAATTGTTAGAGTTTTTATTGTAAAATAAATTAATATATATATTAATTAGTAATTAAACATATCTATAAAAATAAATAGGGTATATTTAATATATATTGGTGGTTTCAAATTCATTTAGAAAATGATGGCAACACCAAGTTATAATTCGAATGATGTTATACAAGTTTAATATAAACTTTTATCCGCCACTGTTTAACCACGGAGTACGAAATTCAGTCCGTAAAAGAGAGGCGGCTAATCCTTTCCGGACGTTTTGTTGATTGAATTTTTTTTATAGACTATTATTATTATTAATAATTATAATTATATATAAATGCTGTACATGAAAGTGATCAACACCCAATTGATTCATTTCTTTCATCCGTGAATTTGAAAAATCGATCATATTACTGTTTTCTTTCTTAAAGTTCCTTTTACATAATTGATTATTGATTATGATATTATAATTATCATATTTACATTTACATATTGTATTATATATTAATGTATATCTAAATATATATCCACACTATACATACACATTTTCACATATAGAAATCCTAGTTTCTTCCTCTTCAACCATGATCCACCTTCAAGCATCACCTAACTATAAATGGTTTTTACTACTACTACTTCTACAATTGATACTCGTCGACAACCCATTTAATCACCACCTACTCGATGTTGTTGCTATTTTGGTTCCAACAATTAAATCATCGCGTACATTTTTTTTTATGCAGCTACTATCCGAATACAACCACATCAACTTGTGTTCCTCTACTTCTTCCCCTCACAACTACTAACCATCACTATTGATAATGCATGTTATATGTTTCCTGTTTCGTTTTTCTACTTCTATTCTCGTACGAACCGATCACCACCATATTCTCCATGTTAAACAATCAATGAACCCTTTTGAGTACCATCAAATAATCATCCTCATTTATAAAATACAACCCTAAATCGATTACCATGAACACACCACCAACTACAGACTGTTTCTATTTTTCAGTTTGGAACAACCACCCACCATCGACAACACCACAACCTATACTATTAAACCGGCACATCATCCATCGACACCCACTTCAAACCCTCACCATCTTCATTATTATTCTTTTGCTTCTACTATTTAATTCGAGAATCAAACCCAAACTCACTATAACTGTTACGATCACCCACATCCTGTTAATACATTCGTAATATCTGCTGTAAGTTTCTGTCACGGCCATTTTGTTTTCCTGCTTACATCTGAACTATAGTTGTACGTTTCCATGGTATACGATGATGAAGATGGATAGAAGTGAAGATGAGGATTATGGTGCGACAAAGATGATGAATAGTGGAACGATGATGAGGAAGAGGTGATTATGTGATTTCACGATTCAGTTCCTGATTCAATCCACTGTTACAAATCATTGCAGCTATGTTCGTTTTCTTTTTCCCTTATTTGGCCGATAATAATAAACAAAACCCACTTGTCAAGTGGATACTACCACTGTCGGATTAAAGTAAAATAAAAGGGTACCTTTCTGTTATAATATTAATAATGGAATGGGATGTGGGGTTCAGCAAGGCACGTATATGTTTAGGAATTGTGAGACTTTTGGCCACTGTTGTCGTTATTTTTTTTAAACCGTGAACAAGGTCCAACTATCTATGTTGTTGTTTGATGCAAATGGGTTAGATTATATGGTTAGGGATTGGACTTATATCTTGGGCTTTATCTAAATAATAATGAACTTCAAAACCCATTTGTTATTTAAGGCAAGATATATATATATAGATGATGAGGAATGAATGATAATTATGATGATACATTAGATGATGATTATGATAATGAGTTACGTACAATGATGATGATTATGAAAATGATGATGATCAAAGTGATGATGATGATAATATTATAGTTGATGCGATGATGAGATGATATATGGTGATGATTTCAATATTAGATAATGATGATGAACAAGTTATGAAGTTATGTTGATGTATAGAGATGAAAACAGTTAAAGGTTAAATAGATTTAGGTTACAAATAATTCCAGAAAGATAGCAACGGAGTAGATGGTTAAGTGTCTTGGTACTAAACAGAAGGTCCTGAGTTCGAAACTAGAGTGCTGCGGTTTATTTTTTTTTATCAATAAGTAGCTGGGCCAAGGGTATTTGGGCTATTGATTAAATAGAATTGGGATTGGTAAATTTTATTCTAGGGCCATTATAGGATCATCATATAGTATTGGATCATGGGTTTGCTTCGTTTAGTGAGTTGGGCCGATTCTATTACAATATTCATAAGTAAACGTGTCCTATTAATATTCGATGATATTGATGATGTGATGATGAATATGGTTTGATGCTAACCGAGATTGATGGTTCAAATAATTAAAAGTGGGAATTAATTTAAGAAACAAAAGAGTAGATAAATAGTTAAGGGTGTTGTTGAGTATGCAAAAGGTCGCGGGTTCGAGCCCGGGCGACGACAGTTATTTTTAGCCTACTCTTGTGAGGTAACACTCCTTTTAATATTATTATTATTATTATTATTATTATTATTATTATTATTATTATTATTATTATTATTATATTATTATTATTATTATTATTATTATCAAAAACTAGTATCTTCATTATTAAAAACTAATTATTATTAGTATTATTAACATTATTTTAGTATTAGTAAAGTCATTATTTTAATAAACCTAAAAGTTATTTATATAAAAATATACCAAATACATATATAATAATAACTATATAAATATTACATTACTAATTTAAATAGGTAATATATAATTAAAATATACAAACAAGTTTGATTATTACTACATGTTAATTATATGTGTTAATATATAAATAAATGATATAGGTTCGTGAATCTGAGGCCAACCCTGCATTGTTCAATTTAGTCATATGTATTTTTACTACAAAATACAGTATGGTGAGTTTATTTGATTCCCTTTTACTCTTTACATTTTTGGGACTGAGAATACATGCGCTGCTTTTATAACTGTTTTACGAAATAGACACGAGTAAATGAAACTACATTCTATGGTTGGATTATTAAACTGAATATGCCCCTTTATAGTCTGATAATCTAAGAATTAGGGAACAGACACCCTAATTGACGCGAATCCTAAAGATAGATCTATCGGGCCCAACAAGCCCTATCCAAAGTACCGGATGCTTTAGTACTTCGAAATTTATATCATGTCCGGAGGAGGATCCCGGAATGATGGGGATATTCTTATATGCATATTGTGAATGTCGGTTACCAGGTGTTCAATCCATATGAATGATATTTTGTCTCTATGTATGGGACGTATGATTATGAGAAATGGAAGTATGAAATCTTGTGGTCTATTAAAATTATGAAATGATTCTTTATGATAAACTAATGAACTCACCAACCTTTTGGTTGACACTTTAAAGCATGTTTATTCTCAGGTACGAAAGAAATCTTCCGCTGTGCATTTGCTCATATTAGAGATATTACTTGGAGTCATTCATGACATATTTCAAAAGATGTTGCATTTGAGTCGTTGAGTTCATCAAGATTATTATTAAGTCAATTATATTTGGATATATTATGAAATGCTTTACATGCCTGTCAACTGTCGATGTAACGAAAGTTTGTCTTTTAAAAACGAATGCAATGTTTGTAAAATTTATCATATAGAGGTCAATTACCTCACGATGTAATCAACTGTTGTGAATCGTTTGTAATCGATATGGACTTCGTCCGGATGGATTAGGACGGGCCAACTCAAAAACTTCTCTCGCATTACACTCGTACTTCCGTTTAAGGAAATCTTTTATCTAAATTCTTAATGGAGAGAGAGACTCTTCACATTATACTAGTATTCGCCACGAGGGGAATATTCCTAACGAACGTTTTCGGAAACCGATAAATCTTTAGCGGCTCGAATTTCTTGAGAAACTTGTTCTAACTAACGTTTTCAAGTCCTAACGAACTTTTTCAATATACCTTAAAGAGATGTACCTCGTTTCGGATCGAGATCCTCGTTTCACTTCTAGATTTTGGAGTGCCTTACAAAAAGTCTCGGGACCATGTTTAGACATGAGTACCGCACATCAACCACAACCCGACGGACCGAGCAAACACACGATTCAAACCTTGGAAACCATAATACGAATTTGCGTTATCAACTTCAAATTTACTTGAGAAAAATAGTTGCCTTTAGCCGAATTCTCTTACTACAATAATTTTCATTCAAGTATTAACATCACACTTTTCGAGGACCCGTATAGCCGCAATTTTCGTTTTCTTAAATTGTTGAACCGAAGTAGGTGACAAGAAAACCACCGGACCCGAACTCATTCATGAAACAACCGAAAAATTATTCAAATTCAAGAAAGGCTCAAGACGGCCCGTAGTTGACAAAAGAGCTACACCGATGTTAGACGTAAACATTTCAAATTCCAAGTGGGTAACCGCGTAACGTTAAAAGTCGCACCTTGAGAAGGTGCAATCCGTTTCGGGAAACGTAGAAAGCTAAATCCACGATACACAAAACCTTTTAAAATCCGGGGGCGTTTTGAACCCGTTACTAGCCGTTTAGATTTTCCAACTCATTCGAGTCTCCGTTCATCCTACATTCTACGTATCAAACTTACAGAAGTGTCTTGCAGAACAAGAACTTGATATTCCTTTTGATGAACATACTATCGAGGACAAACTTCACTTCCTAGGAGAACCGATTGAAATGGTGAATCGTGAAAACCAAACTTTAAAACGACGTAAAACCTCGACTATCAAAGTTCGTTGAAATGTCCAAGGGAGTACCTTCACTTATTCGTAGAATTTGCAACGCAAGACCTCGAGGAAGAATCAACAACTACTACTTCCAACTAAATTTCGGGAAGAAATTTCTTTTAAGGTGTAGGTAATGTAACATCCTGCATTTTTCCGTTAAATTATTTTAACGCCCGTCTTTTTTTTTTAGATAATATCTTCCGTTATCTAAATTCGTACCTTTCGTTGACTAACGTTCTAATATTTCTGTTATTAAATTATAACATCACTCGTTTACTCGAGCGTTTTTAAAATAATTCGTTTAGTTAACTCCCGCACCCGACTACAAACTTGAGGGACTAAACTTGCCAAGAGGGCAAAGGGATGACTTGGTCAACTAGTCAACCTTCACCCTCCTCCATTCATTTCATCCTCCCTATTTCATTACTTCCATTTTTATTCTCTCAAACCCTCAAACACAATATCATCATCTAAATTCGATCTAGGAAGCTTGCAACAAAACAAATTACATATTTGGAATCCTCTCTTCATCCTCTACAACTTGATACAAATTTCATCTCGTTTGGGTAACATTTCTAAAACTCTAGATTTCTATAAATTCATGTTTTTGACTTGAAATGGTGTTAGTTAGTGTCTATGGCTCGTGTATAACATGAATATATGTTTTGTTTGCTCGATTTGTTGTTTTTGGAGTAACTAGCATGAACTTGAAATGGTTTGCTTAATCTTGGATTTTGGATGATTAAATGATTTTTAAATGCTAAAGTTCATGTTTTAATTGTGTTACTAGTATCACTCGCTTCAAATTGATGTGTAGGTTGCTTTAGAAAACTTCATAAAATTGAAAATTGATTTTGTGAGTTTTGGTTAGGGTTTGATAACTCTTAAAATGGACTTTTGATGATTTGAATGCCATGAAATGATTTTGGTAAGTGTTTAGTTGTATTGCATGTTTCATTACCTTCAAAACGGCATATCATATTATAAATTGGATTCCCAAATCATGAAATGCATTTGGCGAACTTGAGACTTTGATTATGACCATTTAACGATCATTTGACGAGGTTTTGTTGTTGTAAATGATGAACTCAATTGATTATATGTGGTTAGTTGTACTCTTTGTCAAAATACCTTTCCAACGATATAAGATACATGTTCTAAGTGTTTTCGGTTCACAAATTGTGTTAGTTTGAGTTTTGGTTCGTGCACTTGTGTGTTTCAGCAAAACAGGGTCTGCAAACTGATCTGGACGCCGTCCAGATTCTTGGATGCCACCCAGTCCTTCAATGCTGGATGCCGTCCAGCAAATCTGGACGCCGTCCAGATGAACTGCCAGATTCTGTTTCGCTTGGTCGTTTACCGTTTAATTCTAACTATGCTACGCACCTCCGATTAACATGAAACTTGGCCAACATGCTCATATATGATTATATAACATAGAAAAATTGTCCTAGACCTGACCCGACCTCTTTGACTTTGACTTTAACCAAGTTTGACTTTTAGTCAAACTTAACCAAATACTTATGCAATCGTTCTAACCTTTCTTTTATACTTGATTCTTGCATGAAACTTGATAACGTGACTCACATGCTATATATATTCGATTCGTAATGAGCCATAGGACTAATTGAACACATTTCGCTCGACCTTGTATCGTAACCGGTTAATTGATACAACTTACTTGTTTAGGTCAAGGCTAAGCAACTTTCATGCACACGTTTACTTTGTGAAGTACATTTATACTCGTGCACTCGAGGTGAGATCATAGTCCCACCTTTTCAACAACTTTTATACTTTTTAAATTGTGGGCTGAGAAACATATACTTTGTTACATCTTGTACTACTTACTTTTATGTTTTGAACACAAGTCCGATGAAACAAACATTCTACAGCGAGTTTAGAACAAAATCCTCAATTCGATTATCATTAGTTACACTTGCCGGGTGTAAGCGAGAACTTATGTTGTATGGATCTATATGGGTTTGACAAACCCTCATTCAAACAGTTCGCTACCGTTTACGAATGAAATATATTTTCGAGAAACAGTGAATTTGTAACACTATTGTGATGGGGTTCTATGGAAGGAATGTTAAGCATTGATTATTGGGTACTCGCGAACCTATTTTGGAATGCAACTTTTGGATGATCAATTTTATGGAAATACTAAATCTTGTGATTCAAAAATAACGCTTATTACTACATCTATGATTTCACCAACGTTTTTTGTTGACAGTTTTCTATATGTTTCTCAGGTTCATACATGGCTATTTGATACATGCTTCCGCGTACACTCATACTTGCTTGGGGTCAAGCATACATGCATAAGCTAGTGATAGCACCTTTAGATTCAAACAAATGTTTACATACTTACGCTATTTATAGAAACCGTGATTTTAAACTAATTATGTCGCAAGTTATTTCATTTATACTTTATAACTCTTGTAAACTTAAACTTGTTGTCGAACCATTTGGTAAAAAAAACTTTGTAAGTCTTGTACGTTTCAAATGAATGCGACATAACTTTGGTCAAATGTGTCTCATATAGGGACTACGACCACGTAACGGGATCTAAGTTAACGGCGCCATCAATGACGATTTTGTCGGGTCGTTACATGAGACATTCAAACTTTGTTTTACTTTTAGACACAAGTGGAATTAATTTTAAATTATTCATTATGAGTTGAACGAAAATATTCCCTAGTTTGGTAACTGTAATCATTGGTTTCTACTGGTGAACGTGAATCCTATGGATAGATATATCGGGCTTGACAGCCTCATTTCAAGCTAGTTGCGCTAGCAATTTTTAATCGGAATGTATTAGTACTTCGTTATTTTTGAAGATACACATGTTCAGTGTACAATGTTGTTTGGTAAGGGTATGGAAATGATTAAGTGGTTACCAGGTGACTCATGGATTAATGGAATAATATTTTTATGTTTTCTAACATTTGAAATCTTGTGGTCTAAAGCTCATACGTTATTTAAAACCTATAATTCACTCAACATTTTGTTGACAGTTTACTAGCATGTTTTCTCAGGTACTTGATTGTTTGGCATCCGCTGTACTAGAGAGTCTGCATGCATGTCGGTAGATTTTTTTTAAACATTTAAACTTGCATTCTACTTTTGGTTATATTACTTTGTGGGTGTTTTGTTGACTTGGTTTTTGGTCAACTTTGGTTATTACATATGTTGGGTTTATCTAAACTTCCATATTTTGGCAGGCTTCCTTTATAGGAAATTATTTTTAAATAAAGAATGCAATGTTATTTATTAAATTCATATAGAGTTATGATCAAGTTGTGGGATCAAGTGACGGAACCGTTAAGGGTACTTGACGGGCCATCACAGAGGATTTTAAGTGATTTCAACCCAAGCATAATCTCAATAACCCATCATGCTTAACTTGATCTTAGAATACAATGCTTATGTGAATTCGCGGAGTGTTATTTGATTTATGGTTTAGTAGTAATGCTAAAAATTTAATAGTTCAACAACTAATGAGATAACAAATAGGCAAAATGGGGCAAGCCAAGCATAGAGAGGATTAGATAAGTGAACACTTCTTAGTTAGTTGATTTAAGTTCTTAATATTTCATTACTTGTTACTTGCTACTAGTTTACTTGTTAAGTTTAAGTTTGTTTAATTGTGCAAGTTGTAGTTGTTAATTAAAATCAATCAAACCCCCCCCCCCCCCCCCCCCCCACAAATCAAACAAACTCTAGGACAATTGATAGTTTCAAATATTCGACTTACACCGCTCTCTTGGAACGAACTTGATAAGAATACTTACATTGAAGTGCTATAATAACCGGGTTCTAAGTGCTGTTTAGTTGTGTGTGCTTATTTGTAGTGTTTGAATCAAATATAAATTTAGAGGGTAAAAGATGTATATCACGCACCACATCAAGTCCAACTCCTTTGGAACGTAATGTTCTATCCACACAACGATCCTTCCACGATCCCTTGGCACACTCCAACCTACGATTTAGAGTATCATTACCAATCCAACAATCTACTCGGACCATCCGCACCACGGACACGGTGATGGAATCCCCACACGATCTCCAATAACTCCAACCGACACGCAATCTTTCTCAACTCACCTCCCGTCACCTTTCCCAAGTGAACCTTTACTTTGACCGTCCGTTAAAGGATAGTCTTGACACTTCCGCACGTATAAGTTCTCAATACTCTAGAGAACTCATTCTCAACGCGCTCAACACCCACCTGCCTCTATATGAGACAATCCAAGTCGACACCCTATGTCCCTAGTTTGCGAAAAATCACTCAAACACGCATACCAAACTGAGGCAACACCGTAACCTCCGGGTACATACTCCCCCACTTAGGGTTTTAACCCCATACTTTCACCTCCAAGATAATAACATCCATTGGAATTTCAATATTTCTCAATACACATGACCGGTCCCAACATTGGTCATACACAACAATTCTTCGCGGACTTTCTACAAGGTACTCGAACCTCGACCATTCAAATCGATCAAACGTTAATGCCCGCTAAACACCGCAATAAACCACAGTTGTATCTTCGGGTTTCTCACTGGTACCCAAGTACAAAGTAATCACACCATTGGAGCGAAGCATTTCACTAGCATGTATAAGGAGGCACCTGACGTAGTGTTATGCAACTCCCATCACTACCACCGAGTCTCAAGAGCTCGTCCCTTACGATGTCTACTCTCGGTGTCACACGTCACCTGACTACTCGAAGTTACACAAATCCAACGAACCTTACGGCTCAATGCCCACAACTTTATAGCAACACTCGCTAGTCACCATCCACCTAGGCTGCACAGCTAGCCTATTTACCTTTCGAATCATCACTAAGGAGACGCTTGGAAACAACAAGGCTTACACCCATCCAACTTCATCATAACCATTAACATGGTTACCTTCACATATCAATGCTAGTCAACAACCATGACTCTACTCGCACACGTACGTGGATGATGAAAGCGCCTCCCAAAATGGCACTACCACGCATACACACACGAAAAATGATCGACAAAGAGTGAACAACACTCACCACATAACTCACACGCAAAAGTGGCCAATGAAGAGTAGACAACACTCGCTACACACACATTAACCGCACTTGTGATCCACTAAGAGTGAAATCTCACGGGATTACTTACCACACTACATCAAGTGGCTAACAAAGAGCGAATCCTTATGCCAGGATGTCACTCGCCACCTTACTCACAACGAGCATCAAGACACAACACTCTAGATAAGACGATCAGACATCACATACCCTCACATGGTGATAAAACACCCGATACACACTAACCCAATAACAGGTGCACACAAGGGAACAGTACTCGCACAATGATCGCTGGTAATCGCACAATGATCGAAATTGTACATACGCCTTATAACACTAACCCCTAGGTGGTATCAAACTCGCGAACTTAAACCCACCTTACACATCCACGCACACATGATGATATGGTATCGAACGCCCGAATTTTCAACCCATATCACATGCCAACACGATGTGGTATCGAACACGCGAACTTTAAACCCACATCGCATCCACGCTCTTTCGGCCTCGATTACTCATAGAGTAGTGTAACATCACGCCCTGCTACACTATAGTGAATCCTGACGGATAATACTAACCACCAACACACGCTCTTCTGGCTTCGATCGCAACGAGTAGCGTAACATCACGGCCTGCTACACTATATTATCTCCATAAACCATAAACGTAAGCTGACCGCTCACTACAAATTATCTCCAATGGAGAGTAAAGTTAGCTAAGGCTTATGTAGTGACCCGAACATTTTCATGTTTATATATATTAATTGAGATTGATATTTACATGACTAAATGTTTCCAACGTGTTAAGCAATCAAACTTGTTAAGACTTGATTAAATGAAATAAGTTTCATATAGACAATTGATCACCCAAGTTGACCGGCGATTCACGAACGTTACAAATTTGTAAAAACTACATGTTGTGGTATATATAGACATATATATATGGTTGACATGAGATTATGATGAGTAAGTATCTCACTAAGTATATTAACAATGTGTGATATACATAAGAAATGAGATTACTAAGTTAAGAAACTCGAAATGATATATGTAACGATTATCGTTATGATAACGTCTACTAAATACAAATGTATCATATTAAGATATTGATACACTATATTTAACATGATAAAATGATATTTAAATATATCATTAAGTGTGTTAACAATGAACTATATATGTAAAAACAAGACTACTAACTCAAGAATTACGAAACGAGACTTTTATGTAACGATTATCGTTGTAACGATATTTTAATGTATGTATCATATTAAGAGATATTCATACATCATAATATCATGATAATATAATAATTTAACATCTCATTTGATATAATAAACATTGGGTTAACAATATTAATTGAGATCGTTAACTTAAAGGTTTCAAAACAACACTTACATGTAACGACTAACGAAGACATAACGACTCCATTAGAATGTATATACGTGTTGTGTTTTGATATGTATTCTTACACTATTGAAAGACTTCAAGACACATATCAAAGTACTTCTACTTAACAAAAATTCTTACAATTACATCCTAATTCAGTTTCATCAACAATTCTACTCGTATGCACCCGTATTCATACTCGTACAATACACAGCTTTTAGATGTATGTACTATTGGTATATACACTCTAATGATCAGCTCTTAGCAGCCCATGTGAGTTACCTAACACATGTGGGAACCATTATTTGGCAACTAGCATGAAATATCTCATAAAATTACAAAAATATTAGTAATCATTCAAGACTTATTTACATGAAAACAAAATTACATATCCTTTATATCTAATCCATATACCAACGACCAAAAACACCTACAAAAACTTCCATTCTTCAATTTTCTTCATCTAATAATTCTCTCTCAAGTTCCATCTTCAAGTTCTAAGTGTTCTTCATAAATTCCATAAGTATAGTTTCATAAAAATCAAGAATACTTCCAAGTTTGCAAGTCTACTTCCAAGCTTTCTAATCCATTCCAAGTAATCATCTAAGATCAAGGAACCTTTGTTATTTACTGTAGGTTATCTTTCTAATTCAAGGTAATATTCATATTCAAACTTTGATTCAATTTCTACAACTATAACAATCTTATTTCGAGTGAAAATCTTACTTGAACTGTTTTCGTGCCATGATTCTGCTTCAAGAACTTTCAAGCCATCCAAGGATCCTTTGAAGCTAGATCCATTTTTCTCATTTCCAGTAGTTTTATCCAGAAAACTTGAGGTAGTAATGATGTTCATAACATCTTTAGATTCATACATATAAAGCTATCTTATTCGAAAGTTAAAACTTGTAATCACTAGAACATAGTTTAGTTAATTCTAAACTTGTTCGCAAACAAAAGTTAATCCTTCTAACTTGACTTTTAAAATCAACTAAACACATGTTCTATATCTATATGATATGCTAACTTAATGATTTAAAACCTTGAAACACGATGAACACCATAAAATCGGATATACGCCGTTGTAGTGAAACCGGGGGCTGTTTTGGTTTGGATAATTAAAAACTATGATAAACTTTGATTTAAAAGTTGTTCTTCTGGGAAAATGATTTTTCATATGAACATGAAACTATATCCAAAAATCTTGGTTAAACTCAAAGTGAAAGTATGTTTTTCAAAATGGTCATCAAGATGTCGTTCTTTCGACGGAAATGACTACCTCTTTAGTAATTGACATGTAACTTAAATTTCCGACTATAAACCGATACTTTTCCTATTTGGATTCTTAAATTAGAGTTCAATATGAAACCATAGCAATTTGATTCACTCAAAACGGATTTAAAATGAAGAAGTTATGGGTAAAACAAAATTGGATATTTTTGATCTTTTTAGCTACGAAAAATGTTTAACAAATCTATACAAATCATATCCTAGCTAACTTATATTGTATTATGTGACAACCCGAAAATTTCCAACCAAATTTAAAAGTTAATCTTTATATGTTTCCGACACGATAAGCAATATTTGTTAAGTTAAATTTCAAGAATTTTAAACTATGTTCATACATTCCTTCAACCTCGACCAAGTTCCAACGATTCACCAACCATTAAACGAATATGATTTTATATGTATATGTGTATATATATTATAACTTGAAACGTAAACAAAATATTAGATTAAATACTTTATATGATTGTATCTGTTTCAAAATGTTTATCAATGGAATTATAAGATAAGATCAAATGATCGAATTATCAGATATATTGAATTATGATTACAAGTCTCTGTTGAAAGGCCCACGTTGATTTGAGAAATCTTTTCATTTTAACAATATTCGGAAAATGGTAAAGTGATTTATAAATAAGAACAAATTGTCAATCATTGAGAACTAGACAAAGGATAGTGGAAGATTGAATCTCATAAAGACTCGATTGATCTATTTAGTTTCAAACGTACAAAAACGTTTTCAGTTTAAAAAGAACTTTATTATTAAAACGTATATAACTTTTATAAATATCTAGAACCACTTTTGACAACTCATTACTTAACTAGTATGATAAAGATAACGATATTTATATTTTATTTTATTAAATATATATAACGATTTAAATTAATATTATATATATTTATATGCATATTATACGTACATAGTTTTATACTTTTACTATACTTAAACTTTACCTTTACTTTATTTTTACTTTACTTTAACTTTAATAATTCATACTTTAATAATTCACTTTAATAATTCATACTTTAATAATTCACTTTAATAATTCATACTTTAATAATTCACTTTAATAATTTAAAAATCTATTATAAATAGAATTCAATAGGTTTCATTATTTCATAGAAACTTGAAAATATTTTTCTCTAAACTCTCTCAATCGATTTACATATATATATTTACTCCATATTATTTCAAGATATTATTAGTATACATAAAATATTACGACGGAATGCTGTCCGAGTGGTTTCGAAATTGTTTTTTCGAGTAGGATAGGATTAAGGAAATTATGGGTTATAGCTATGGAGGTGATTGGGTATGGTTCATGGGTATGCTCGTGAGGTCAATATAGTGTTTATCATTTCCATTGCGTCCACGTACCTTTCCTGCAATATTGAATCTCAATATTGATACGTGAGTACTCATAATTTAACTTTTATATACTAATAGTGTATCCCTGACTAGTGCTCGAGTATTTAGGATTATGCATGCTTGTACTTTTGATATTGCCCTTAGACAGGTTAGGTTGAATCTTGAATTAGTTACACTTGCGGTTGAGATAAGGTATAAGATATGCATGTCCTTGGAAAGCTAGCGAAAAATTAAGAACTTTTCCTTTAGATATCGAATGGTTTCGATGAACGGATTAGAAGTTATAATCAATTGAATTTTCGATATTTTTATTAAAAATTATTATTATTATCGTCGTTTTTATCATCGTTCTAGTTTTATCTTATTATTATGATTATTATTATCTTAATGAATAAAAGGGATTTATCATTAAAAATTGTTATTTTTTTTTATTATTACTATCGTTATTATCGTTAAAGTTATAATTAGTATTATTATTATTATCCAATTTTTATTATTATTATTATTATTATTATTATTATTATTATTATTATTATTATTATTATTATTATTATTATTATTATTATTATTATTATTATTATTATTATTATTATTATTAGTATTATTATTATTATTATTATTATTATCATTATTAATATATATATCATTATTTAAAAATGGTTATTGTAATTGTTATTTTTATTATTACTATATTATCATTAAGATAATTATTAGTATTATCGTTAATAATGTTATAGTAATTATCATTATTAATATTAGTGTAATTAAAACAAATATTTGTAACACCTAATTATTTTGATTACTATTATTATCATTATTATGAACACGATATAAAATACGATTAAAAGCTATGAAACGAAACGATTAGAAAATAATGAGTAAGAGTATCATGATGAAATTAAAATATTATAAGATATTGATTTAGATAAAATTATCGTTCTTATTATTTTTATCATTACTATTATTATTAAAAGTATCGTTAGTATTAAAACTATCATTTTAATAAAAATTATCATTTTAATAGAAATGTCATTGTTACTATAAAATATCATCATTATTATTATTTTAAATAGAATTATTATTTTAAAGATAATATTAAAAATTATCGTAAATATTAAAGTTATCATAATTAGAATTGTCGTTTTATCATAATGTCATCTTAGTGATTATAAATATTGATATTTTTATAATAATAATTATTATTACAAAATAATACAACTTTTACTTACTATCATTATAGATATTATTTTATCAAATAAATATGTGATACAAACATATTTTACTACGTGTAATAACTTACTTTAATAATACCTATCATATTATCTTTATGATATTAAATGAACCCTATAAATTTTATTACTTAATATATATAAAAGTATATTTTATTATATAAATTTAATATAAAATTTTATTTATTAATAATTAAATTATATTATTTACTCTAATAAATCATTTAAAAAATATTTAAAAATATAAAATGACAATATTTAAACTATATATTAATCATGTATAGATTTTTGGAAATTATTTTGAGTCAAATTTACTTTTGTTGACTTTTGCATATTAGTCTCGAGCATTAGGATTGTGGTACACTATGACTTGACCTAATTTGTTAGATAAATATTGACCAACACATAAATATATATAATTAATTTAGGTTCGTGAATCCGAGGCCAACCTTGCACTTGTTCAATGACGTTATATGTATTTTTACTACGAAATACAGTATGGTGAGTTTCATTTGCCTTTTTACCCTTTATATTTTTGGGACTGAGAATACATGTGCTTTTATAAATGTTTGACGAAATAGACACAAGTAATTGAAACTACATTCTATGGTTGAATTATCGAAATCGAATATGCCCCTTTTTATTAAAGTCTGGTAATCTAAGAATTACGGAACAGACACCCTAATTGATGCGAATCCTAAAGATAGATCTATTGGGCCTAACAAACCCCATCCAAAGTACCGAATGCTTTAGTACTTTGAAATTTATATCATGTTCGAAGGAGGATCCCGGAATGATAGGGGATATTCTTATATGTATCTAGTTAATGTCGGTTACCAGGTGTTCACCATATGAATGATTATTTTTGTCTCTATGCATGGGACGTATATTTATGAGAACTGGAAATGAAATTCTTGTGGTCTATTAAAATGATGGAAATAAATGATTATGATAAACTAATGAACTCACCAACCTTTTGGTTGACACTTTAAAGCATGTTTATTCTCAGGTGTTAAAGAAATCTTCTGCTGTGCATTTGCTCATTTTAAAGATATTACTTGGAGTCTTTCATAGCATATTTCGAAGAACGTTGCATTCGAGTCATTGAGTTCATCAAAGATTATTATTAAATCAATTTATAGTTGGATAGTGGATATTATGAAATGGTATGTATGCCTGTCAACTTTCTATGTAAAGAAAGTTTGTCTTTTAAAAACGAATGCAATATTTGTAAAATGTATCATATAGAGGTCAAATACCTCGCAATATAATCAACTATTGTGAATCGTTTATAATGTATATGAATGGGTCCTTTCAGTTGGTATCAGAGCAGTGGTCTTAGCGAACCAGGTCTGCATTAATGGGTCTAACTTATAAGTCGTTAGGATGCATTAGTGAGTCTGGACTTCGACCGTGTCTGCATGTCAAAAGTTTTGCTTATCATTCTAGTCGGAAATCATCTGCTTATCATCCTTATGAAATTACCTACTTATCATTATTAGTCTAGACACGTCTTGCTACATTAATTGCATGAGAAGTGTATAGACAAAATTCATATCTTAGCGTATCTGCTAAATCATATCTTATCGTATCTATTACTTTAAACTTTGCCTGACATATCCCGCAAATTCCTCCGTAATCTACGAAATCTTTTGATCTATATATATATATATATATATATATATATATATATATATATATATATATATATATATATATATATATATATCCTATGTAAATAGAATATCACCCGATAGCCGGAAAAATCATTTTATATCGAAAAATCCTTTATCAAATCGTACGAAATGGAATTCGTCGTTAGTTCAAGTCACTCGGATTCCGAAATGGAATCTAACTCAAGCTCCGAAAGCAGTGTGACCGAAATGGATCAACCAATCAGTTATCACCTATTCTGGATGAATTGGGGATGGGTTCGTAGCCTCCTCAATCATTGGAGACAAGAAGAAGGTGATCCATTCCATCCACCACATTGCCCTCTTGACGAAGAACCTGAAGCACTTACCGGCGAACCTGTCCGAAACACCATTTTCTCGCTCATTTCCAGAGTATCTCGTCACGATTATATATTACATCAAATTTTAGATTTTATTTATCCGCTCGTCTGAACCGACAATCACCCCGATGTAATAGAAGAAGTCAACGAGCTTCGCGCTCGGGTAGTGGCTTTGGAGAATATGGTGCAGAGATTACAAACACCAGCAGCAGCATCAGCAGCATAACCAGTACCACCATCATCAACGTCAACAGTACCATTACCACCTCCAACCACAACCGCGTCGTAAACCTCAACTTCACAATCTGTCCCACGAGCATCAACGTCATACGCACCATAGATACCAAGGAGTACCAACAACAATAACTGACAAAGTATTAATTCATAACTTCATTGGAGAAACATTCCGCGGCGATTATGTAATCTCTAAAGTCTTAGAGATTATATAATCTAGCCCTAACCATAAATCAGTTAAGCGAACCAAAATGATAGAAAGAAGAGTAGAAACCCTGACAAAAATGGTGTATGATTAACAAGCTAAACTTGCTTTACCAACAGCATCAACAGTATCGTCAGCGTTACCAGCATCGTCAGTACAGTCAACATCCGAATCAACAACACAGATAACATCACAAATTCCGTCAGTTCAAGAATCACTGTGGACATCATTACGAATCAATAACGTGTATATTGTATCAACGAGTTATGAAGAATTAACTCATTCCCTCTGAAGAAATTATATGTATATTATATATATATATATATATATATATATATATATATATATATATATATATATATATATATATATATATTGAAATAAATCTTTCCGTGCTAAGCTATTGTGTGTGAATCTTAACTACTCGGTTAATTCATATTACAAATATGCAATAATGTACGTCCTTCGGCCGCAACTTAACCAGCGTTAACTACAATCTCTGTCGCAATTCAACAAATTCCAATTCATAATAAATCAAGTATATATTTGATTTTACACTTTCATCATCGATGTACCCGAAACTTTTCAGATAACATCATTCGTACTTTGCGAAATTTACAAGAATTCCATGAACCGAACATCATACATCAACAAAAAACGAAGTATTGATTCATAATTTCAATGTCATTAAAGAAATACTGCGTAAAAGTTATGTACTTTTTAAAGCCTTTAGGGATTATTCAATTCTAGTTTCAACCGTAAATCAAATGAGTTTAATTTAACATTAACTCATTAAATATATGTTACATCTGAAGAAAATATACATATATATATTTTCATAAAGACTGTAATAAAATTCTTTTGTACAAAATATTAATTGTGAAATTTTTTTAACGGGTAGGTAATACCCGAGAGATATATAAATTCACAATTAATATGTTACATTCTTCAAATCTGATTCAGCAAATCATCCATTATACTCTCTACTTTCACAACAATATACATTCTTTTATAGAAATCAAAACAACCATACTCATTCAAAATTTAATTACATATTCTGATTTTGAAATCTCAAAATTCAACTTGAGATATGACCAAAATCATCACTCTTAGATCCTTACATCTTTCACAAGCTATATTTTGACTTCAAAACTGTGTTAGAACATCAAATGTATGTTAACGATTACAATCTGTGTTCAAACCCTTCGAAAATTTCTGAAGACACTTCGAATGATGAGTAATCGAGATGATGATCCAACCACATGTTACCCACAGTTATGTACCCAAAAAACTCTTGAAACCAAAGTAAAAGTTTAAACAACGTATCCGCGTCAGATTCTTTGGCATTTATTAGCAAAAATAACTTTGCGACTCTTATTCAAAGTAGCCAGTTTTGTCACAGCTCCAGCAAGTCAACTTCGACTTTTCAGTCAGACTAACCTTATTATAACCTTGAGATATACACCATCATTACCAGGGAACCTTTTACATTCCACCACATTATTAGCAGATGTACCAACTGAAATGTCCCGTTCTTATTGATTAAAAACGTTCCATATAATTGATTTCGTTGCGAGGTTTTGACCTCTATATGAGACGTTTTTCAAAGACTGCATTCATTTTTAAAACAAACCATAACCTTTATTTCATAAATAAAGGTTTAAAAAGCTTTACGTAGATTATCAAATAATGATAATCTAAAATATCATGTTTACACACGACCATTACATAATGGTTTACAATACAAATATGTTACATCGAAATCAGTTTCTTGAATGCAGTTTTTACACAATATCATACAAACATGGACTCCAAATCTTGTCCTTATTTTAGTATGCAACAGCGGAAGCTCTTAATATTCACCTGAGAATAAACATGCTTTAAACGTCAACAAAAATGTTGGTGAGTTATAGGTTTAACCTATATATATCAAATCGTAACAATAGACCACAAGTTTTCATATTTCAATACACATCCCATACATAGAGATAAAAATCATTCATATGGTGAACACCTGGTAACCGACATTAACAAGATGCATATATAAGAATATCCCCATCATTCTGGGACACCCTTCGGATATGATATAAATTTCGAAGTACTAAAGCATCCGGTACTTTGGATGGGGTTTGTTAGGCCCAATAGATCTATCTTTAGGATTCGCTTCAATTAGGGTGTCTGTTCCCTAATTCTTAGATTACCAGACTTAATAAAAAGGGGCATATTCGATTTCGATAATTCAACCATAGAATGTAGTTTCACGTACTTGTGTCTATTTTGTAAATCATTTATAAAACCTGCATGTATTCTCATCCCAAAAATATTAGATTTTAAAAGTGGGACTATAACTCACTTTCACAGATTTTTACTTCGTCGGGAAGTAAGACTTGGCCACTGGTTGATTCACGAACCTATAACAATATATACATATATATCAAAGTATGTTCAAAATATATTTACAACACTTTTAATATATTTTGATGTTTTAAGTTTATTAAGTCAGCTGTCCTCGATAGTAACCTACAACTAGTTGTCCACAGTTAGATGTACAGAAATAAATCGATAAATATTATCTTGAATCAATCCACGACCCAGTGTATACATATCTCAGTATTGATCACAACTCAAACTATATATATTTTGGAATCAACCTCAACCCTGTATAGCTAACTCCAACATTCACATATAGAGTGTCTATGGTTGTTCCGAAATATATATAGATGTGTCGACATGATAGGTCGAAACATTGTATACGTGTCTATGGTATCTCAAGATTACATAATATATAATACAAGTTGATTAAGTTATGGTTGGAATAGATTTGTTACCAATTTTCACGTAGCTAAAATGAGAAAAATTATCCAATCTTGTTTTACCCATAACTTCTTCATTTTAAATCCGTTTTGAGTGAATCAAATTGCTATGGTTTCATATTGAACTCTATTTTATGAATCTAAACAGAAAAAGTATAGGTTTATAGTCAGAAAAATAAGTTACAAGTCGTTTTTGTAAAGGTAGTCAATTCAGTCGAAAGAACGACGTCTAGATGACCATTTTAGAAAACATACTTCCACTTTGAGTTTAACCATAATTTTTGGATATAGTTTCATGTTCATAATAAAAATCATTTTCTCATAATAACAACTTTTAAATCAAAGTTTATCATAGTTTTTAATTAACTAACCCAAAACAGCCCGCGGTGTTACTACGACGGCGTAAATCCGGTTTTACGGTGTTTTTCGTGTTTTCAGGTTTTAAATCATTAAGTTAGCATATCATATAGATATAGAACATGTGTTTAGTTGATTTTAAAAGTCAAGTTAGAAGGATTAACTTTTGTTTGCGAACAAGTTTAGAATTAACTAAACTATGTTCTAGTGATTACAAGTTTAAACCTTCGAATAAGATAGGTTTATATGTATGAATCGAATGATGTTATGAACATCATTACTACCTTAAGTTCCTTGGATAAACCTACTGGAAAAGAGAAAAATGGATCTAGCTTCAATGGATCCTTGGATGGCTCGAAGTTCTTGAAGCAGAATCATGACACGAAAACAAGTTCAAGTAAGATCATCACTTGAAATAAGATTGTTATAGTTATAGAAATTGAACCAAAGTTTGAATATGATTATTACCTTGTATTAGAATGATAACCTACTGTAAGAAACAAAGATTTCTTGAGGTTGGATGATCACCTTACAAGATTGGAAGTGAGCTAGCAAACTTGAAAGTATTCTTGATTTTATGAAACTGGAACTTTTGGAATTTATGAAGAACACTTAGAACGTGAAGATAGAACTTGAGAGAGATCAATTAGATGAAGAAAATTGAAGAATGAAAGTGTTTTTAGGTGTTTTTGGTATGGATTAGATATAAAGGATATGTAATTTTGTTTTCATGTAAATAAGTCATGAATGATTACTCATATTTTTGTAATTTTATGAGATATTTCATGCTAGTTGCCAAATGATGGTTCCCACATGTGTTAGGTGACTCACATGGGCTGCTAAGAGCTGATCATTGGAGTGTATATACCAATAGTACATACATCTAAAAGCTGTGTATTGTACGAGTACGAATACGGGTGCATACGAGTAGAATTGTTGATGAAACTGAACGAGGATGTAATTGTAAGCATTTTTGTTAAGTAGAAGTATTTTGATAAGTGTATTGAAGTCTTTCAAGAGTGTATAAATACATATTAAAACACTACATGTATATACATTTTAACTGAGTCGTTAAGTCATCGTTAGTCGTTACATGTAAGTGTTGTTTTGAAACCTTTAGGTTAACGATCTTGTTAAATGTTGTTAACCCAATGTTTATAATATCAAATGAGATTTTAAATTATTATATTATCATGATATTATCATGTATGAATATCTCTTAATATGATATATATACATTAAATGTCTTTACAACGATAATCGTTACATATATGTCTCGTTTAAAAATCATTAAGTTAGTAGTCTTGTTTTTACATATGTAGTTCATTGTTAATATACTTAATGATATGTTTACTTATCATAGTATCATGTTAACTATATATATATCCATATATATGTCATCATATAGTTTTTACAAGTTTTAACGTTCGTGAATCACCGGTCAACTTGGGTGGTCAATTGTCTATATGAAACATATTTCAATTAATCAAGTCTTAACAAGTTTGATTGCTTAACATGTTGGAAACATTTAATCATGTAAATATCAATCTCAATTAATATATATAAACATGGAAAAGTTCGGGTCACTACACCAACAACTTCATTACCCTTTGACTTTAGCCTCTCCAAAAAAGTCATTATAATTATTCATTGAAACCCCATTATTTACTCATTCGCATCTTGTAATGAGAATTGCCATACGAATCATTGGGAATTAGCAATCAGTATTTTGAAATCTCGCAGCATGTCTACGCCAACAGTTATATGTGTATATATAACGTCTATCTTCTGGACTTAATTTGAATGTGAAGTTTCTGAAAAACACTCCGAACTACGAATTGGTTCTCCGAAAAAAAAATGCTGATAAAGCAGCAAAAACTATAAACGACTTTAAACGGTAAAAGCTGGATGATAATGATGAAGTGTGGTGGCAAAGCGCAGAAAAAGAGAAGTTTTGGAACTGGAAAACGGATTGAGCAAAGTAGGAAGGAGGCTGTGGAAAAATTACAAAGACTGAACCTGACTTCAAAGGATCCAAATGTTTCAGTACCTGCTGAAGTCCTTAACGAATACCTTGCTCCTGACTCTAAATGTAACATCCCGCATTTTTCCGTTAAATTATTTTAACGCCCGTCTTTTTCTTTTTAAATAATACCCTTCATATCTAGATTCGTATCCTTTGTTAAGTAACATTTTAAATATTCTCGTTATCGGATTTTTAATATTTCCCGTACTTCCGTGTAATTTAAAATAATTCGTTTGGTCAATTCACGCACCCGCAACCGAACGCGAGGGACTAGTTTCGCCATTGGAGCAAAGATGTGACTAGCTTGACTAGTCAACACCCACCTCCCCATTTCCCTTTTCATTTTCATTTCCATTTTCTTTCTATACTTTCCAATTTTCTCTCAAACACCACTACAAAGAATCATCATCTAAATTCGGATTTGGAAGCTTCAACCAAAACAAAATACATATTTGGAATCCTCTCTTCATCCTCTTCAATTTGATACCAACTTCATCTCATTTGGGTAACTTTCTAAAATCACTAATTTTATGTGTTCTTGAGATTTTTGAGTTATAAAGTTGTTAATTAGTGTCTATGGCTCATTGTGATGTCGTGTATGTAATTTGTATGCTCGATTCGTTGTTTTTGGTGTAACTAGTTCAATATGAAAATTACTTGCTAAATCCTTGATTTTGGATGATCAAATGTTGTTAGATTGTTAAAGTGCATGTTTTAAAAGTGTTACTAGTATCATTAGCTTCGTTTTGATGTATAGGTTGATTAAGGAAACTCCAAGAACATGATTAGTGATTTTGTGAACTTGGATTAGGGTTTGATAAGCTTTAGATGAACTTTTGATGCACCAAATGCTATGAAATATTGTAGATAAGAATTTTGTTGCAATGTGTGTATGATTACCTTCGAAACGGCATATCATACATGTAAATTGGTTGCCCGAATCATAAAATGCGTTTTAGAACTTGAAACTTTGATTATGAACGTTTAATGCGGTTTTTGGTTGTTGTTAGTGATGAATTGCTTGATGAAATGTGCTTAGTTGTTTTCCTTGTCAAATTACCTTTCTAATGATATAGGTTATGCGTTTTAAGTGTTTTCGGTGCATGAAATGTGTTATATTGTATTTTGGTTCGTGACTTGGACCATTTTTCTGCAAACTGCATGATCCCCAGGTATTGCGCGCCGGGCATTTACCCGCGCGCCGCGCAGAATCAGAGATCCCAGATGTTTGCCTTCTTGGTTGAGTTCTGACCAGAAATTGCACTTGGGTGCGCGCCGCGCAACCCAGTGCGCGCCGCGCAAAAGCCCCAGGCCACTCTCTTTTGTTTTTAAATGTCACAAAAATGTTTCCGCTTAACTAAAACTCCGTTTAACATGAAACTTGACTATTAGGCTCTTATATGACTTCTCGTCTTGGGAAAATTGTCGGATACCCGACCCGACCCCGTTGACTTTGACTTTGACCAAGTTTGACTTTTAGTCAAACTTAACCAAACGATTATACAATCGTTCTAACATACTTAACTACTTGTATCGTGCATGAAACTTGACAAATTGATTCACATGCTATATTAATCGAGTCGTAACGAGCCATAGGACTAATTGAACATCTTTGACCGTTTGTGTTTACCGTTATTGATACAACCTATATGTTTAGGTCAAGACTAGCTTTGTCTTTGCACGCGTCTACTTGTTGAAGTACTTTATTAACTCTTGCACTCAAGGTGAGATCATAGTCCCACTTTTTACTCTTTTGAACTTACTTTTGGGATGAGAAAACATAAACGATTCTTTTGAACTAAGTGAACACAAGAACGGGAAAACAAACATTCTACATACGAGTTTAGAACAAAAATCCTCAATCCGATTATCATTAGTTACATCAGATGGTGTAAGCGAGAACTTATTTTATATGGCCATATGGGTTTGACAACCCTCATCTTTGACGGTTCGCTACCGTCTACGGATGAAATATATTTTCGGGAAACAGTGTTGTTCTAGCACTAATTGATGGGGTATTCAACGGACGGAATGTTAAGTTTTGATAATTGGGTGCTCGTGAATATTAACTTTTAGAATGTGTTACTATTATTTCAACTTTGCAAACCTTGTGGTTCGACTTACTTACTTTTACTCACTTACTTACTTAAACCTATGATTTCACCAACGTTTTCGTTGACAGATTTCTATGTTTTTCTCAGGTCTTGCACGATATGTGATACATGCTTCCGCTCACTATTTGATACTTGCATTGGATGTCGAGTATACATGCATTACTTGGAGCGTCTTTTGACTTTACTTTAAACCGTGTCGCCTAGATTTCAAATGTACTTATAACCTTGTAACTTAACTTTTGGTTGAACAATTCTTGTAAACTTTGAAAACAATCTTTATTTTGAAATGAGGGTGACATATTTTGGTCAAACATTGTCATAAAGACTTATGACCAGGTAATGGGACCCACGTAGTCGACGCCGTCACTTGACGATTTGTCGGGGTCGCTACAAGTGGTATCAGAGCCTTGGTTGTAGGGATTTAGAGTTCATTTGTGTCCACCCCGAGTCATAGGGTACATTGGTGAATCTAGACTACAACCGGCATATAGACTGAAGTAGGAATTATTTGACTAATTGTGCATTTATACTCGAACTCTTCTATCATATCTAACTCGTATTCGATCTTGATCTTACGTTGATAAATTTTGTTGATGCGCCACCTTGACTTTATGAAGTAATGTTAAATGCACATGAGAATCAGGGTAATATAATTTCCGGGATTATATTACGGTGATTCACATGGACGTTCCGACATTATGACATAGAGAATTTAAGGCGAGTCAAGGAAAATTTTCTCTCTATCCTTATTCCATGCCACGGTTAGTATTGTTGAAAATACTAACCAACGATATTCTTGTCTCATGAAGGAACAATGGCTCACCAAGGTCAACACAACACTCCTCTCGAAACTCTAGAACAAGCTCTTCAACGAATGATAACCACCGCCGTGGGTACGGCCGTGGCCAATCACTTTTCTAACAACAACAATCATGGAGCCGGTAATTCAATCGAAGGTTACTCCTACAAGAACTTCATGAAGTACAATCCTCCCACTTTCGATGGAACCGGGGGACCGGTTACTCTCACCCGATGGTTTGAACAAACAGAATCCGTTTTTAGCATAAGCGGTTGTCAGGACCAAGATAAGGTCAAGTTTTCCACCCTCACTCTTACCGGTATCGCTCTCTCATGGTGGAACACGTATGTACAATCAGTGGGTATCGATGAAGCCCTTACACTCTCTTGGACCGAATTAAGAGAAAGAATGATCACCGAATACTTCCCGCGCGATGAGACTCGAAGGCTCGAGCAAGGGCTAAGGAATTTAAGAACGGTCGGGAATGACCTCGGAGCTTATAATCAACGGTTTACCGAACTAGTCTCAATGTGTCCAAATCTCATGACTCCCGAATCCCTAAGAGTCGAACTTTACATGGATGGCCTCCCTAAGAGCATTCAACACGGGGTAATGGCATCCCAACCCACTAACCTACAAGAGGCTTTAACAAAGGCCCACCAAACTTTAGAAACGGTGAATGAAATGGAAGCACCGGTACGAATGGTTGAGAACCACCCGGGTAACAACAAAAGAAAATGGGAAGCCTCGCAACCAAGCAACCACAACAATAACAACATCTCCAAGAAGCCTTTCACCCCCGGCGGCAAGAAGGGGTATGCCGGAACCCTACCTCACTGTAACAAGTGTCGCAAACATCATTTTGGTGAATGTGGCAAACCATTTTGCGTCAAGTGTCAAAGAAGTGGCCATGTGGCCCATGTCTGTAAGGGTACCGTTACCGTCGCTCGAAGGGTGCCCAACGCACACAGGACGGGTGCATGCTTTGAGTGTGGCCAACTGGGTCATTTTAGGAATGTGTGCCCAAAGAAGAAATCAACCCCAACGCACGCCATTGAACTTTCAACATCGACACCTAGGATGCCCGAGACGACGATGGACTAGTCACGGGTACGTTTCTTCACAACAAACCGTATACTTCATACTTGTTCGATTCGATTACCGCTAGACGTTTTACAACCAAGACTTTGACTTGTACTCATTACCTTCCATCTTTTCCCCTAGATACTATTTAGGCGATTTAAGCGACCAACGGAAAAATATTGTGTGCCTATAAATATTATCGGAGGATATACGTTAAGAAATTGAACTCGACACCAATAGAACTAAGGAACTCAAAACCTATTCATTAAGGAGAAATTGTTGCCCTACATTTATGTATAGATTATTGTGAACTAAGAAATTTTCGGTTGGAAACCGATACCCTCTCCCTCGCATCCATGACCTCATGATTATTTGCACGAATCCCGTATGTTCCAAATCGACCTCCATTCCGGTTATCATCAATTGGGGGTTAAGTGAGACGATGTCTCCTAAGCCACTTTCCGAACTCGCAACGTTAGTTGTAAATCTCTCTTAGTACCGTTTGATTTATTTAGGGCTCGCCCGTATCCATAAACCTCTTGAACCGCGTATGCAAATTCATATAGACTAATCTGTTATCGCATTTATAGATGACATCTTAACTTATTCAAGTAAAGAAGGAAAATGAACAACATCACCATCTTAAGCTCGAACTTTTGAGAAAAGAGCAACTCTATACCAAAGTCTCTGAGTGAGAATTTCTGTTGAACGAAGTCCAATTTTCTAGACCATGATGTTTATGGTCAGGTCGTTACAATCAATCTCGAAATCAAGCCACATGTAATCAGGAAACTCTCCTAACTCAGACTTGTATTCGTAAAAATCTTAGATCTCACCGGTTGTTACCGAAGATTCATTTCTGACTTTTCTTGTGTTACACAACTTTAAACCTCTTCATGTCTGAGCCTTGAACGTGATTCTTCACACCAACCTTCCTAGCTAAATTCGTATAGCACTAGATGGAACTCAAACATGGAAATATTTCTACTTGAACGCCGAAAGGCATACTCTCTCGACTCAAAATCAACGTAACTAAAATTCGTTATTTTGCGCGAAGAATTCGAAAACTAAATTGTGGATCCGATCAACTTTCTCGTCATCACATACCACACTACATACCTATGTTATTTCACCGTTACCGTCTGATATTACTGGAATTTAAGATAACACACAATCCAACGATACTTCACTCTTCTTTAACTTAACGCCCTTGCGTTGCTGATAATCGTCCAACCATTATTCAACCCCGAACTATACAATTACGTGTACTATCTCGTTTCTCTTTCAGACTTCATTTTTTTTTTTTTTGACAACTAGAGGCACGTTATGGCAACCTCGAGATGTAAGCTCATTCTATTCTAAGTCCTCGTTTCACTCCTATCTTTATCGCTCGCACTTCTGTTTAAGGGAACTCCTTGTAACATTTCTCCATGGATAGAGAAATTCCTCATATTACCTTAGTATTCGCCACGAGGGTGAATAGTCCTAACGAACATTTTTTTTTTCTCGAACCCTAACTGACTTGTTCAAACATATCTTAAGAGATCCTATTCTAACACGGTGTACCATTGCCAATTACCTCGGATCAAAATACTCGTATCGCTTCTAGTTTTGCAAGAAACCTTGGAAACCCACTTAGACATGTGTACCGCGTATCTTCCACAACCCGACGAACCGAACAAACGAACGATTTACGTCTTGGAAAGACATGTCACAAACTCGTATTGTCACCTTTAGTAGATCACTCTTACAACAGTAGTTACCACTCGTGTGTTCACGCGCACTTTCCGAAACCCTATATGACCGCTAATGTCATACCCCTGTTCATTTAACCAAAGCATCAATTACCGAAATCTGAACTCCATCAAGAAACAACAATTGAAATCATTCAAATCCGAGGAGGGCTCGAGACGATCCGTAGTCGCCAAAAGAGTTATACCAAACTTAGATGAAAACCTCACAAATCCCAGTGTGTAACCGCGTAATATTGAGAAACCGCACCTTGGAAAGGTTATAGCCGCACCTTGGAAAGGTAATCCATTTTGGGAAATCGAGAAAGGCTATAGCCGCAATATTGAACCTTTTGAAACCTTGGGGCGTATTGGAACCGCTTCCTACCGTTTAGAACTTCCGACTCAATTAAGTTTCCGTTTACCTTACATTTCGTGTAACAAACATAGAAACGTGTCCTGCGGAACAGGAACGTGCAATTTCTTCTAAATGCACCAACTATTGAAGACAAACTTCTCTTCATAGGAAAACCAGTTGAAACCGGGGATTGTAAAAATCCAAATTCATGAGAACACTCAAGGACGTACCTTCACTTATTCATAGCATTGACATCTCCGGTCTCGAGTGAGAGGTATCGATTATTATTTCCAACTAAATTTCGGGACGAAATTTCTTTTGAGGTGTGGATAATGTAACATCCCGCATTTTTCCGTTAAATTATTTTAACGCCCGTCTTTTTCTTTTTAAATAATACCCTTCATATCTAGATTCGTATCCTTTGTTAAGTAACATTTTAAATATTCTCGTTATCGGATTTTTAATATCTCCCGTACTTCCGTGTAATTTAAAATAATTCGTTTGGTCAATTCACGCACCCGCAACCGAACGCGAGGGACTAGTTTCGCCATTGGAGCAAAGATGTGACTAGCTTGACTAGTCAACACCCACCTCCCCATTTTCCTTTTCATTTTCATTTCCATTTTCTTTCTATACTTTCCAATTTTCTCTCAAACACCACTACAAAGAATCATCATCTAAATTCGGATTTGGAAGCTTCAACCAAAACAAAATACATATTTTGAATCCTCTCTTCATCCTCTTCAATTTAATACCAACTTCATCTCATTTGGGTAACTTTCTAAAATCACTAATTTTATGTGTTCTTGAGATTTTTGAGTTATAAAGTTGTTAATTAGTGTCTATGGTGAAAGGACCCGTTCATATACATTATAAACGATTCACAATAGTTGATTACATTGCGAGGTATTTGACCTCTATATGATACATTTTACAAACATTGCATTCGTTTTTAAAAGACAATCTTTCTTTACATCAAAAATTGACAGGCATGCATACCATTTCATAATATCCACTATCCAACTATAAATTGATTTAATAATAATCTTTGATGAACTCAATGACTCGAATGCAACGTTCTTCGAAATATGCTATGAAAGACTCCAAGTAATATCTTTAAAATGAGCAAATGCACAGCGGAAGATTTCTTTAACACCTGAGAATAAACATGCTTTAAAGTGTCAACCAAAAGGTTGGTGAGTTCATTAGTTTATCATAATCATTTATTTCCATCATTTTAATAGACCACAAGAATTTCATTTCCAGTTCTCATAAATATACGTCCCATGCATAGAGACAAAAAATAATCATTCATATGGTGAACACCTGGTAACCGACATTAACTAGATACATATAAGAATATCCCCTATCATTCCAGGATCCTCCTTCGGACATGATATAATTTCGAAGTACTAAAGCATCCGGTACTTTGGATGGGGTTTGTTAGGCCCAATAGATCTATCTTTAGGATTCGCGTCAATTAGGGTGTCTGTTCCCTAATTCTTAGATTACCAGACTTTAATAAAAAGGGGCATATTCGATTTCGATAATTCAACCATAGAATGTAGTTTCAATTACTTGTGTCTATTTCGTCAAACATTTATAAAAGCGCATGTATTCTCAGTCCCAAAAATATAAAGGGTAAAAAGGCAAATGAAACTCACGCATATAAATATTGTAAAACAGTTAATAAAGCATTTGCATGTATTCTCAGTCCCAAAAAAATGTAAAGAGTAAAAGGGCAATGAAACTCACCATACTGTATTTTGTAGTAAAAATACATATAACGTCATTGAACAAGTGCAAGGTTGGCCTCGGATTCACGAACCTAAATTAATTATATATATTTATGTGTTGGTCAATATTTGTCTAACAAATTAGGTCAAGTCATAGTGTACCACAATCCTAATGCTCGAGACTAATATGCAAAAGTCAACAAAAGTAAATTTGACTCAAAATAATTTCCAAAAATTTATACATGATTAATATATAGTTTAAATATCGTCGTTTTATATTTTTAAATATTTTTAAAAGATTTATTAGAGTAAATAATATAATTTATTTATTAATAAATAAAATTTTATATTATATTTATATAATAAAATATACTTTTATATATATTAAGTAATAAAATTTATAGGGTTCATTTAATGTTATAAAGATAATATGATACGTATTATTAAAGTAAGTTATTACACGTAGTAAAATATGTTTGTATCAAATATTTATTTGATAAAATAATATCTATAATGATAGTAAGTAAAAGTTGTATTATTTTGTAATAATAATTATTATTATAAAAATATCAATATTTATAATTACTAAGATGACATTATGATAAAACGATAATTCTAATTATGATAACTTTAATATTTACGATAATTTTTAATATTATCTTTAAAATAATAATTCTATTTATAATAATAATAATAATAATAATAATAATGATATTTTATAGTAATAATGACATTTCTATTAAAATGATAATTTTTGTTAAAATGATAGTTTTAATACTAACGATAATTTTAATAATAATAGTAATGATAAAAATAATAAGAACGATAATTTTATCTAAATCAATATCTTATAATATTTTAATTTCATCATGATACTCTTAACCATTATTTTCTAATCGTTTCGTTTAATAGCTTTTAATCGTATTTTATATCGTGTTCGTAATAATGATAATAATAGTAATCAAAATAATTAGGTGTTACAAATATTTGTTTTAATTACACTAATATTAATAATGATAGTTACTATAACATTATTAACGATAATACTAATAATTATCTTAATGATAATATAGTAATAATAATAATAACAATAACAATAACCATTTTTAAATAATGATATATATATTAATAATGATAATAATAATAATAATACCAATAATAATAATAATAATAATAATAATAATAATAATAATAATAATAATAATAATAATAATAATAATAATAATAATTGGATAATAATAATAATACTAATTATAACTTTAACGATAATAACGATAGTAATAATAAAAAAATAACAATTTTTAATGATAAATCCTTTTATTGATAAAGATAATAATAATAATAATAATAAGATAAAACTAGAACGACGATAATAACGACGATAATAATAATCATTTTTAATAATAATACAAAAATTCGATGGACTATAACTTCAAATCCGTTCATCGAAATCATTCGATATCTAAATGAAAAGTTCTTAATTTTTCGCTAGCTTTCCAACGACATGCATATCTTATTCCTTATCTCAGTCGCATATATAACTAATTCAGGATTCAACATAACCTAACTAAAGGCAATATCAAAAGTACAAACATGCATAATCCTATATACTCGAGCACTAGTCAGGGATACACTATTAGTATGTAAAAGTTAAATTATGAGTACTCACGTATCAATATTGAGATTCAATATTGCAGGAAAGGTACGTAGACGCAATGGAGATGATAAACACTATATTGACCTCACGAGCATACCCATGAACCATACCAATCACCTCCATAGCTATAACCCATAATTTCCTTAATCCAATCCCACTCGAAAAACAATTTCGAAATCACTCGGACAGCACTCTGACGTAATATTTTATGTATACTAATAATATCTTGAAATAATACGGAGTAAATATATATATGTAAATCGATTGAGAGAGTTTAGAGAAAAATATTTTCAAGTTTCTATGAAATAATGAAACCTATTGAATTCTATTTATAATAGATTTTTGAATTATTAAAGTATGAATTATTAAAGTGAATTATTAAAGTATGAATTATTAAAGTGAATTATTAAAGTATGAATTATTAAAGTGAATTATTAAAGTATGAATTATTAAAGTGAATTATTAAAGTTAAAGTAAAGTAAAAATAAAGTAAAGGTAAAGTTTAAGTATAGTAAAAGTATAAAACTATGTACGTATAATACGCGTATAAATATATATAATATTAATTTAAATTGTTATATATATTTAATAAAATAAAATATAAATATCGTTATCTTTATCATACTGGTTAAGTAATGAGTTGTCAAAAGTGGTTCTAGATATTTATAAAAGTTATATATGTTTTAATAATAAAGTTCTTTTTAAACTGAAAACGTTTTTGTACGCTTGAAACTAAATCAAATAAATATAATAATTTTGTTTTCCAAAACCAAATATATTTTTAAGAATCATTTTGTTTAAAGGTTAAAATAATGGAAATCGTTATATCATAAAATGTTTTAAAAAAAGTAGAATCATATATATTCATAATAGGTTTCAAGTTTTTAAATTACAGTTTGTTGGTGAAGCATGGGATAAAGTTCAAAGGTTAAATAAACGTATGAAATCATCTTAATGAAAAATGTCGAGTTACTTAACTTGTCGATATCCAACATCTAAGTTATTTACACTTCACGTTCTTACTTATAAATCACTTTACCATTTTCCGAATGTTGTCAAAAAGAATAGATTTCTTAAATCACAGTGGACCTCATAACATAGACTCGTAATCATATCATAATGTATCTAATAAATCAACAATTTGATATTATCTTCTAATTCAATCGATAAACATATTGAAATAAAAACGATCACGTAAAGTATTATACGTTTAATACTTTATTAATATTCTCAAGTTATAATATATATATATACATATATATACATATTTATTTATATATAACGGTTCGTGAATCGTCTGAATTTGGTCGAGGTTATAATGAATGTATGAACACAATTTAAAATTCTTGAGATTTAACTTAACAAACTTTGCTTATCGTGTCGGAATAATATAAAGATAAAGTTTAAATTTGATTGGAAATTTCCGGGTTGTCACAGTACCTACCTGTTAAAGAAATTTCGTCCCGAAATTTGAGTGGAAAGGTCGTGAATGATAATAAGTATGTTTTCATGATGCATACAGGCTGAAAATTAGAGTTTTATCATCAGCGAATAATTTGGATAAACAATCCATTTATATGAAGAGTACGAATGAAGCTAACATAGAAGAGTGAAATGAGTAAGTGTAGTTTCATCTTATCATTTGACGTAGATATGATTGATTTCCAGATTTTAAGGGATTTGAAGAAAATCTTTGTAATAAGATTTGATTCTCCGGTAACAAAAGGAATTAGGATCCGCTTTAAATGCGATCGTCCATTTTAATTGTTCTGTCGGAGATTTTCTTATAAATTCACCTCCTTCCTTTTCTTACAACTCACACCTTCTGTTGATGCATTTTATGCAAGTCCCTAGACATCTACCCACGTCCATTGGAGGTACAACAGTTTACAGGCCACCATGATCGTTCGTTATTATCCTATCCGTGTTTGTATGTGGTTACAGCAACTGCAGGAACGAGATGTGGATGTTTGACTATGTTAGACTTAGTCAGACGTCCAAGTGAAGCCTCACTCGTACGGCTGACAGGCTCATACGCACAATTGATGCTGAGCTAAGTCACAATTACAACCTAAATGAGAAGACACGAGTGAGTGATCACCCGTACGGCTGATGAAGCCAACTCGTATGTGTGATGGATGAATCGTACGGGTGAGTCAACAGCAGGGGTATATAAAGTCTTATGTTCTTCATTTTTAGGTTAACCCTCTCATTTGTTACACACACTCAGATCTGGTGAGCTCCTCCGATTCTCTCTCAACCCAAATCACCCAGGTGGTGAATAATAGCTCTAGGTGTTGATCTAATCACACTTGATTTAGTTGTGGTATGACTAAATTAATCACAAAAAGCTTAACCTATTCACTAGAGGGTTTGATTCACTTATTCCGTCATTATGTGAGTTAAATATGTTGATTTCTAAGTTCCTAGTCATGTTTCATCACCTTCTATTCTTTCCCCCTCAACTCATATTTTAAAGTATTCATCAATATGCTCCATCCAGTTCTGATTCTCGATATACTTATAACTTTCATATCGGTCATTCTTCTTTTTCATCTACCGCCGAAAGAATCTATTTACTTCTACTATACTCTTGGGTTTATAGTGTTTCTAGTTCTCCCGTGTCTTTATATTGCTAAATGCATCGATATATATGGTTTATAATTTTTGGTTTGTCGTTGGGCTTTATATCTTCCCTTATATTTCAAAGTCTCTGTTTCTATCTTCTATAATCATTGTCATCCACAGTTAATGCTCTCTTTTATTTGCTGCAATTTATACCCCAATTTCTATTTCGGAGTTTTATCCTTTAGTTTCTTCTTCTTGCGATTAAGCACCGCTTGTAATGGTCCAGAATTGACAAATATGATTTTCGGAATGAACATTGTTAATGTTCTAGGAAGGAAATTGTGATGGCACGATCTTGACTTGTCAAATTACTAGAATACCTTGGAAAAGGCCGAATCATCAAGAAATATTTTCTTGATATTTTAGAGGTTAAATAGAATACAAGAGTCGTATAACATGGCACATGATGATATTATGATCTGTGAATCATCACGTTCCATTTAGAAACTCAGCATGAATTACTGTAATATAATCACGTTGATCAAGTGTCAATATATTATACTAACTCATGCTTCAGTTTCCAACACTACTTCAAAAACATTCATATTTTAAACTCAAAGGTTTACAGAGTATAGGAACTAAACAGTTTCCTTTTTGATGTAATACAGATAGCGCAAAGAGATAAATGATTCCAGATAAGAATAGTTATGGAAATATCTTCAGAAATATGGAGGATATTTATAATGAAAGATACGATGATATCTTAGAATTTCTAATATCAGAGGATGATGAAGAATATTGTCTGTAAGGGTTTAGTGTCAGGAGCAAGGTATTCGTTAATGACTTCAGCAGACACTGAATCATTTGGATTCTTTGAAGGCAGGTTCAGTCTTTGTGATTTGTCCGCAGCCTCCTTCATACTTTGCTCAATCCGTTTTCCAGTTCCAAAACTTCTCTATTTCTGAGCTTTGTTAATACACTAATCTTTATCATCAAACTTTTTACTGCTAAGGTCGTTTACAGTTTTTGTTGCTTCATCAGCATTTCGAGAACTAGTTCGCGGTTCAGAGTGTTTTTCAGAAACTTCACATTCGAATTATGTAAGCATTGGAAATAGACGTTATGTATAACTGTTGGCATCAACATGCTGTGAGATTTCAAAATATTGATTGCTAACTCCCAATGATTCGTATGACAATTCTCGTTACAAGAGGCAGATGAGTAAATGATGAGGTTTCGATAAATATAAAGATTCTTCGGAATGCCCAAGATCAGTGAAGTTGTTGGTAAGTTTATTGCTAATGTGGTGGAATATGAAAGGTTCTCCGGTAACAAAAGGGTAATCACATATATCAAAATTATGATAAGGCTACTCCGAATGAAAAAATCGAAGTTGTCTTGCTGGAGCTGTGATATAATTTGCTACTTTGCAAAGGAATTGCAAGGTTATTTTTGCTAATAAATGCCAAAAGATCTGACACAGATATGTGTTGAATTATGACTTTGGTTTCGAGAGCTTTTTAAGTACATAACTGTGGGTAATATGTGGTTGGATCATCATCTCGATTGCTCATTATTTGAAGTGTCTTCAGAGATTTTTGAAGGGTTTGAACATAGATTGAAATCGTTTGTATACATTTGATGTTCTAACACACTTTTGAAGTCAAAGTATAGCTTTGAAAGATGTAGGAATCTAAAAGTAATGGTACCGGTTATATCTCGAATTGAATTCTGAGATTTTAAAATCAGAATACTTAATTGGGTTTGAATGAGTATGGTTGTTTTGATTTCTATGAAAGAATGTATATTATTGTGAAAGTAGGAAGTATAATTGATAATTTGCTTAATCTGATTCGAAGAATGTAACATATTAATTGTGAATTTATATATATCTCTCGAGTATTACCTACCCGTTAAAAAATTTTCACAATTAATATTTTGTATATAAGAATTTTATTACAGTCTTTATGAAAATTTATATGTATATATTCTCCTCAGATGTAACATAGATTTTAATGAGTTAATACTAAATTAAACTCATTCGATTTACGGTTGGAACTAGAATTGAATAATTCCTTGAAGGTTTAGAGGTTTCATAAGTATTTCTTCAATAATATTGAAATTATGAATCAATACTTCGTTATTTGTTGAGATGTGATGTTGGTTTTCGTTAAATTTTTGTGAACTTCGCAAAGTACGAATGATGTTATCTGAAAAGTTTCGGTTACATCAATGATGAAGTGTAAAATCAAATATATACTTGATTTATTAGGAATTGGAATTTGTTGAATTGAGACAGAGATTGTAGTTAACGATAGTTAAGTCGCGGGTGAGGGACGTACATTATTGCATATTTTTAATATGAATTAACTGAGTAGTTAAGATTCACACACAATAGCTTAGCACGGAAAGATTTATTTTTTATTTCAAAAAATATATATATATATATATATATATAATATATATATAATTTCTTCAGAGGGAATGAGTTAATTCTTCATAACTTGTTGATACAATATACACGTTATTGATTCGTAATGATGTCCACAGTGATTCTTGAACTGACGGAGTTTGTGATGTTATAGGTGTTGTTAATTCTGATGTTGACTGTACTGACGATGCTGGTGACGTTGACGGTACTGTTGATGCTGTTGGTAAAACAAGTTTAACTTGTTAATCACACACCATTTTTGTCAGGGTTTCTACTCTTCCTTCTATCATTTTGGTTCGCTTAACTGATTTATGGTTAGGGCTAAATTAGATAATCTCTAAGACTTTAGAGATTATATAATCGCCGCAGAATGTTTCTCCAATGAAGTTATGAATTAATACTTCGTCAGTTATTGTTGTTGGTACTCCTTGGTATCTATGGTGCGTATGATGTTGATGCTCGTGGGACAGATTGTGAAGTTGAGGTTTACAACGCGGTTGTGGTTGGAGGTGGTAATGGTACTATTGGCATTGATGATGGTGGTACTGGTTATGCTGCTGGTGCTGCTGCTGGTGTTTGTAATCTCTGCACCATATTCTCCAAAGCCACTACCCGAGCACGAAGTTCGTTGACTTCTTCTATTATTCCAGGATGATTGTCGGTCGGAACGAGCGGATAAATAAAATCTAGAATTTGATGTAGTATATAATCGTGACGAGATACTCTGGAAATGAGAGAGAAAATGGTGTCTCGAACAGGTTCGCCGGTAAGTGCTTCAGGTTCTTCGCCAAGAGGGCAATGTGGTGGATGGAAAGGATCGCCTTCTTCTTGTTTCCAATGATTGAGGAGGCTACGAACCCATCCCCAATTCATCCAGAATAGGTGATGACTGATTGGTTGATCCATTCCGGTCACACTGCTTTCGGAGCTTGAGTGAGATTCCATTTCAGAATCCGAGTGACTTGAACTGATGACAAATTCCATTTCGTACGATTGGATAAAGGATTTTCGATATAAAAATGATTTTTTTGGCTATCGGGTGGTATCCTATTTACATAGGATAACTCTATATAGAGATCAAAAGATTTCATAGATTACGGAGGAATTTGCGGGGTATGTCAGGTAAAGTTTAAAGTAACAGATACGATAAGATATGATTTAGCAGATACGCTAAGATATGAAGTTTGTCTATACACTACTCATGCAATTAATGTAGCAAGACGTGTCTAGACTAATAATGATAAGCAGGTAATTTCCTATGGATGATAGGCAGATGATTTTCGACTAGAAATGATAAGCAAAACTTTTGACATGCAGACACGGTCGAAGTCCAGACTCACTAATGCATCCTAACGACTTATCAGTTAGACACACTAATGCAGACCTGGTTCGCTAAGACCACCGCTCTGATACCAACTGAAAGGACCCGTTCATATACATTATAAACGATTCACAATAGTTGATTACATTGCGAGGTATTTGACCTCTATATGATACATTTTACAAACATTGCATTCGTTTTTAAAAGACAATCTTTCTTTACATCAAAAATTGACAGGCATGCATACCATTTCATAATATCCACTATCCAACTATAAATTGATTTAATAATAATCTTTGATGAACTCAATGACTCGAATGCAACGTTCTTCGAAATATGCTATGAAAGACTCCAAGTAATATCTTTAAAATGAGCAAATGCACAGCGGAAGATTTCTTTAACACCTGAGAATAAACATGCTTTAAAGTGTCAACTAAAAGGTTGGTGAGTTCATTAGTTTATCATAATCATTTATTTCCATCATTTTAATAGACCACAAGAATTTCATTTCCAGTTCTCATAAATATACGTCCCATGCATAGAGACAAAAAATAATCATTCATATGGTGAACACCTGGTAACCGACATTAACTAGATACATATAAGAATATCCCCTATCATTCCAGGATCCTCCTTCGGACATGATATAATTTCGAAGTACTAAAGCATCCGGTACTTTGGATGGGGTTTGTTAGGCCCAATAGATCTATCTTTAGGATTCGCGTCAATTAGGGTGTCTGTTCCCTAATTCTTAGATTACCAGACTTTAATAAAAAGGGGCATATTCGATTTCGATAATTCAACCATAGAATGTAGTTTCAATTACTTGTGTCTATTTCGTCAAACATTTATAAAAGCGCATGTATTCTCAGTCCCAAAAATATAAAGGGTAAAAAGGCAAATGAAACTCACGCATATAAATATTGTAAAACAGTTAATAAAGCATTTGCATGTATTCTCAGTCCCAAAAAAATGTAAAGAGTAAAAGGGCAATGAAACTCACCATACTGTATTTTGTAGTAAAAATACATATAACGTCATTGAACAAGTGCAAGGTTGGCCTCGGATTCACGAACCTAAATTAATTATATATATTTATGTGTTGGTCAATATTTGTCTAACAAATTAGGTCAAGTCATAGTGTACCACAATCCTAATGCTCGAGACTAATATGCAAAAGTCAACAAAAGTAAATTTGACTCAAAATAATTTCCAAAAATTTATACATGATTAATATATAGTTTAAATATCGTCGTTTTATATTTTTAAATATTTTTAAAAGATTTATTAGAGTAAATAATATAATTTATTTATTAATAAATAAAATTTTATATTATATTTATATAATAAAATATACTTTTATATATATTAAGTAATAAAATTTATAGGGTTCATTTAATGTTATAAAGATAATATGATACGTATTATTAAAGTAAGTTATTACACGTAGTAAAATATGTTTGTATCAAATATTTATTTGATAAAATAATATCTATAATGATAGTAAGTAAAAGTTGTATTATTTTGTAATAATAATTATTATTATAAAAATATCAATATTTATAATTACTAAGATGACATTATGATAAAACGATAATTCTAATTATGATAACTTTAATATTTACGATAATTTTTAATATTATCTTTAAAATAATAATTCTATTTATAATAATAATAATAATAATAATAATGATATTTTATAGTAATAATGACATTTCTATTAAAATGATAATTTTTGTTAAAATGATAGTTTTAATACTAACGATAATTTTAATAATAATAGTAATGATAAAAATAATAAGAACGATAATTTTATCTAAATCAATATCTTATAATATTTTAATTTCATCATGATACTCTTACCCATTATTTTCTAATCGTTTCGTTTAATAGCTTTTAATCGTATTTTATATCGTGTTCGTAATAATGATAATAATAGTAATCAAAATAATTAGGTGTTACAAATATTTGTTTTAATTACACTAATATTAATAATGATAGTTACTATAACATTATTAACGATAATACTAATAATTATCTTAATGATAATATAGTAATAATAATAATAACAATAACAATAACCATTTTTAAATAATGATATATATATTAATAATGATAATAATAATAATAATACCAATAATAATAATAATAATAATAATAATAATAATAATAATAATAATAATAATAATAATAATAATAATAATAATAATAATAATAATAATAATTGGATAATAATAATAATACTAATTATAACTTTAACGATAATAACGATAGTAATAATAAAAAAATAACAATTTTTAATGATAAATCCTTTTATTGATAAAGATAATAATAATAATAATAATAAGATAAAACTAGAACGACGATAATAACGACGATAATAATAATCATTTTTAATAATAATACAAAAATTCGATGGACTATAACTTCAAATCCGTTCATCGAAATCATTCGATATCTAAATGAAAAGTTCTTAATTTTTCGCTAGCTTTCCAACGACATGCATATCTTATACCTTATCTCAGTCGCATATATAACTAATTCAGGATTCAACATAACCTAACTAAAGGCAATATCAAAAGTACAAACATGCATAATCCTATATACTCGAGCACTAGTCAGGGATACACTATTAGTATGTAAAAGTTAAATTATGAGTACTCACGTATCAATATTGAGATTCAATATTGCAGGAAAGGTACGTAGACGCAATGGAGATGATAAACACTATATTGACCTCACGAGCATACCCATGAACCATACCAATCACCTCCATAGCTATAACCCATAATTTCCTTAATCCAATCCCACTCGAAAAACAATTTCGAAATCACTCGGACAGCACTCTGACGTAATATTTTATGTATACTAATAATATCTTGAAATAATACGGAGTAAATATATATATGTAAATCGATTGAGAGAGTTTAGAGAAAAATATTTTCAAGTTTCTATGAAATAATGAAACCTATTGAATTCTATTTATAATAGATTTTTGAATTATTAAAGTATGAATTATTAAAGTGAATTATTAAAGTATGAATTATTAAAGTGAATTATTAAAGTATGAATTATTAAAGTGAATTATTAAAGTATGAATTATTAAAGTGAATTATTAAAGTTAAAGTAAAGTAAAAATAAAGTAAAGGTAAAGTTTAAGTATAGTAAAAGTATAAAACTATGTACGTATAATACGCGTATAAATATATATAATATTAATTTAAATCGTTATATATATTTAATAAAATAAAATATAAATATCGTTATCTTTATCATACTGGTTAAGTAATGAGTTGTCAAAAGTGGTTCTAGATATTTATAAAAGTTATATATGTTTTAATAATAAAGTTCTTTTTAAACTGAAAACGTTTTTGTACGCTTGAAACTAAATCAAATAAATATAATAATTTTGTTTTCCAAAACCAAATATATTTTTAAGAATCATTTTGTTTAAAGGTTAAAATAATGGAAATCGTTATATCATAAAATGTTTTAAAAAAAGTAGAATCATATATATTCATAATAGGTTTCAAGTTTTTAAATTACAGTTTGTTGGTGAAGCATGGGATAAAGTTCAAAGGTTAAATAAACGTATGAAATCATCTTAATGAAAAATGTCGAGTTACTTAACTTGTCGATATCCAACATCTAAGTTATTTACACTTCACGTTCTTACTTATAAATCACTTTACCATTTTCCGAATGTTGTCAAAAAGAATAGATTTCTTAAATCACAGTGGACCTCATAACATAGACTCGTAATCATATCATAATGTATCTGATAAATCAACAATTTGATATTATCTTCTAATTCAATCGATAAACATATTGAAATAAAAACGATCACGTAAAGTATTATACGTTTAATACTTTATTAATATTCTCAAGTTATAATATATATATATATACATATATATACATATTTATTTATATATAACGGTTCGTGAATCGTCTGAATTTGGTCGAGGTTATAATGAATGTATGAACACAATTTAAAATTCTTGAGATTTAACTTAACAAACTTTGCTTATCGTGTCGGAATAATATAAAGATAAAGTTTAAATTTGATTGGAAATTTCCGGGTTGTCACATATGGCTCATTGTGATGTCGTGTATGTAATTTGTATGCTCGATTCGTTGTTTTTGGTGTAACTAGTTCAATATGAAAATTACTTGCTAAATCCTTGATTTTGGATGATCAAATGTTGTTAGATTGTTAAAGTGCATGTTTTAAAAGTGTTACTAGTATCATTAGCTTCGTTTTGATGTATAGGTTGATTAAGGAAACTCCAAGAACATGATTAGTGATTTTGTGAACTTGGATTAGGGTTTGATAAGCTTTAGATGAACTTTTGATGCACCAAATGCTATGAAATATTGTAGATAAGAATTTTGTTGCAATGTGTGTATGATTACCTTCGAAACGGCATATCATACATGTAAATTGGTTGCCCGAATCATAAAATGCGTTTTAGAACTTGAAACTTTGATTATGAACGTTTAATGCGGTTTTTGGTTGTTGTTAGTGATGAATTGCTTGATGAAATGTGCTTAGTTGTTTTCCTTGTCAAATTACCTTTCTAATGATATAGGTTATGCGTTTTAAGTGTTTTCGGTGCATGAAATGTGTTATATTGTATTTTGGTTCGTGACTTGGACCATTTTTCTGCAAACTGCATGATCCCCAGGTATTGCGCGCCGCGCATTTACCCGCGCGCCGCGCAGAATCAGAGATCCCAGATGTTTGCCTTCTTGGTTGAGTTCTGACCAGAAATTGCACTTGGGTGCGCGCCGCGCAACCCAGTGCGCGCCGCGCAAAAGCCCCAGGCCACTCTCTTTTGTTTTTAAATGTCACAAAAATGTTTCCGCTTAACTAAAACTCCGTTTAACATGAAACTTGACTATTAGGCTCTTATATGACTTCTCGTCTTGGGAAAATTGTCGGATACCAGACCCGACCCCGTTGACTTTGACTTTGACCAAGTTTGACTTTTAGTCAAACTTAACCAAACGATTATACAATCGTTCCAACATACTTAACTACTTGTATCGTGCATGAAACTTGACAAATTGATTCACATGCTATATTAATCGAGTCGTAACGAGCCATAGGACTAATTGAACATCTTTGACCGTTTGTGTTTACCGTTATTGATACAACCTATATGTTTAGGTCAAGACTAGCTTTGTCTTTGCACGCGTCTACTTGTTGAAGTACTTTATTAACTCTTGCACTCAAGGTGAGATCATAGTCCCACTTTTTACTCTTTTGAACTTACTTTTGGGATGAGAAAACATAAACGATTCTTTTGAACTAAGTGAACACAAGAACGGGAAAACAAACATTCTACATACGAGTTTAGAACAAAAATCCTCAATCCGATTATCATTAGTTACATCAGATGGTGTAAGCGAGAACTTATGTTATATGGCCATATGGGTTTGACAACCCTCATCTTTGACGGTTCGCTACCGTCTACGGATGAAATATATTTTCGGGAAACAGTGTTGTTCTAGCACTAATTGATGGGGTATTCAATGGACGGAATGTTAAGTTTTGATAATTGGGTGCTCGTGAATATTAACTTTTAGAATGTGTTACTATTATTTCAACTTTGCAAACCTTGTGGTTCGACTTACTTACTTTTACTCACTTACTTACTTAAACCTATGATTTCACCAACGTTTTCGTTGACAGATTTCTATGTTTTTCTCAGGTCTTGCACGATATGTGATACATGCTTCCGCTCACTATTTGATACTTGCATTGGATGTCGAGTATACATGCATTACTTGGAGCGTCTTTTGACTTTACTTTAAACCGTGTCGCCTAGATTTCAAATGTACTTATAACCTTGTAACTTAACTTTTGGTTGAACAATTCTTGTAAACTTTGAAAACAATCTTTATTTTGAAATGAGGGTGACATATTTTGGTCAAACATTGTCATAAAGACTTATGACTAGGTAATGGGACCCACGTAGTTGACGCCGTCACTTGACGATTTGTCGGGGTCGCTACAAGTGGTATCAGAGCCTTGGTTGTAGGGATTTAGAGTTCATTTGTGTCCACCCCGAGTCATAGGGTACATTGGTGAATCTAGACTACAACCGGCATATAGACTGAAGTAGGAATTATTTGACTAATTGTGCATTTATACTCGAACTCTTCTATCATATCTAACTCGTATTCGATCTTGATCTTACGTTGATAAATTTTGTTGATGCGCCACCTTGACTTTATGAAGTAATGTTAAATGCACATGAGAATCAGGGTAATATAATTTCCGGGATTATATTACGGTGATTCACATGGACGTTCCGACATTATGACATAGAGAATTTAAGGCGAGTCAAGGAAAATTTTCTCTCTATCCTTATTCCATGCCACGGTTAGTATTGTTGAAAATACTAACCAACGATATTCTTGTCTCATGAAGGAACAATGGCTCACCAAGGTCAACACAACACTCCTCTCGAAACTCTAGAACAAGCTCTTCAACGAATGATAACCACCGCCGTGGGTACGGCCGTGGCCAATCACTTTTCTAACAACAACAATCATGGAGCCGGTAATTCAATCGAAGGTTGCTCCTACAAGAACTTCATGAAGTACAATCCTCCCACTTTCGATGGAACGTCTTTTGACTTTACTTTAAACCGTGTCGCCTAGATTTCAAATGTACTTATAACCTTGTAACTTAACTTTTGGTTGAACAATTCTTGTAAACTTTGAAAACAATCTTTATTTTGAAATGAGGGTGACATATTTTGGTCAAACATTGTCATAAAGACTTATGACCAGGTAATGGGACCCACGTAGTCGACGCCGTCACTTGACGATTTGTCGGGGTCGCTACACTAAACCCCTGCGGACAATATTCTTCATCATCCTCTGATATTAGAAATTCTAAAATATCATCATATCTTTCATTATAAATATCCTCCATATTTCTGAAGATATTTTCTTAATTTTTCTTATTTGAAATCATTTACCTCTTCTCGCTATCTGTATTACATCATAAAAGAAACTATTTTAGTTTCTAAATTCTGAAACATTCAAGTTTAAAAGAGGAATATTTTGAAGTAGTGTTGGGAACTGAAGCATGAATTAGTATAATATAATGACACTTGATCAATGTGATTATATTACAGTAAGTCATGCTGAGTTTCTAAATGGAACGTGATGATTCACAGATCATAACATCATCATGTGCCATGTTATATGACTCTTGTATTCTATTTAACCTCTAAAATATCAAGAAAATATTTCTTGATGATTCGGCCTTTTCCAAGGTATTCTAGTAATTTGACAAGTCAAGATCGTGCCTGAAATGTCCCGTTCTTATTGATTAAAAATGTTCCATATTAATTGATTTCGTTGCGAGGTTTTGACCTCTATATGAGACGTTTTTCAAAGACTGCATTCATTTTAAAACAAACCATAACCTTTATTTCATCAATAAAGGTTTAAAAAGCTTTACGTAGATTATCAAATAATGATAATCTAAAATATCATGTTTACACACGACCATTACATAATGGTTTACAATACAAATATGTTACAACAAAATAAGTTTCTTGAATGCAGTTTTTACACAATATCATACAAGCATGGATTCCAAATCTCGTCCTTATTTAAGTATGCGACAGCGGAAGCTCTTAATAATCACCTGAGAATAAACATGCTTAAAACGTCAACAAAAATGTTGGTGAGTTATAGGTTTAACCTATATATATCAAATCATAATAATAGACCACAAGATTTCATATTTCAATACACATCCCATACATAGAGATAAAAATCATTCATATGGTGAACACCTGGTAACCGACATTAACAAGATGCATATATAAGAATATCCCCATCATTCCGGGACACCCTTCGGATATGATATAAATTTCGAAGTACTAAAGCATCCGGTACTTTGGATGGGGTTTGGTAGGCCCAATAGATCTATCTTTAGGATTCGCGTCAATTAGGGTGTCTATTCCCTAATTCTTAGATTACCAGACTTAATAAAAAGGGGCATATTCGATTTCGATAATTCAACCATAGAATGTTGTTTCACGTACTTGTGTCTATTTTGTAAATCATTTATAAAACCTGCATGTATTCTCATCCCAAAAATATTAGATTTTAAAAGTGGGACTATAACTCACTTTCACAGATTTTTACTTCGTCAGGAAGTAAGACTTGGCCACTGGTTGATTCACGAACCTATAACAATATATACATATATATCAAAGTATGTTCAAAATATATTTACAACACTTTTAATATATTTTGATGTTTTAAGTTTATTAAGTCAGCTGTCCTTGTTAGTAACCTACAACTAGTTGTCCACAGTTAGATGTACAGAAATAAATTGATAAATATTATCTTGAATCAATCCACGACCCAGTGTATACGTATCTCAGTATTGATCACAACTCAAACTATATATATTTTGGAATCAACCTCAACCCTGTATAGCTAACTCCAACATTCACATATAGAGTGTCTATGGTTGTTCCGAAATATATATAGATGTGTCGACATGATAGGTCGAAATATTGTATACGTGTCTATGGTATCTCAAGATTACATAATATACAATACAAGTTGATTAAGTTATGGTTGGAATAGATTTGTTACCAATTTTCACGTAGCTAAAATGAAAAAAATTATCCAATCTTGTTTTACCCATAACTTCTTTATTTTAAATCCGTTTTGAGTGAATCAAATTGCTATGGTTTCATATTGAACTCTATTTTATGAATCTAAACAGAAAAAGTATAGGTTTATAGTCAGAAAAATATGTTACAAGTCGTTTTTGTAAAGGTAGTCATTTCAGTCGAAAGAACGACGTCTAGATGACCATTTTAGAAAACATACTTCCACTTTGAGTTTAACCATAATTTTTGGATATAGTTTCATGTTCATAATAAAAATCATTTTCTCAGAATAACAACTTTTAAATCAAAGTTTATCATAGTTTTTAATTAACTAACCCAAAACAGCCCACGGTGTTACTACGACGGCGTAAATCCGGTTTTACGGTGTTTTTCGTGTTTCCAGGTTTTAAATCATTAAGTTAGCATATCATATAGATATAGAACATGTGTTTAGTTGATTTTAAAAGTCAAGTTAGAAGGATTAACTTTTGTTTGCGAACAAGTTTAGAATTAACTAAACTATGTTCTAGTGATTACAAGTTTAAACCTTCGAATAAGATAGCTTTATATGTATGAATCGAATGATGTTATGAACATAATTACTACCTTAAGTTCCTTGGATAAACCTACTGGAAAAGAGAAAAATGGATCTAGCTTCAACGGATCCTTGGATGGCTCGAAGTTCTTGAAGCAGAATCATGACACGAAAACAAGTTCAAGTAAGATCATCACTTGAAATAAGATTGTTATAGTTATAGAAATTGAACCAAAGTTTGAATATGATTATTAACTTGTATTAGAATGATAACCTACTATAAGAAACAAAGATTTCTTGAGGTTGGATGATCACCTTACAAGATTGGAAGTGAGCTAGCAAACTTGAAAGTATTCTTGATTTTATGTAACTAGAACTTGTAGAATATATGAAGAACACTTAGAACTTGAAGATAGAACTTGAGAGAGATCAATTAGATGAAGAAAATTGAAGAATGAAAGTGTTTGTAGGTGTTTTTGGTCGTTGGTGTATGGATTAGATATAAAGGATATGTAATTTTGTTTTCATGTAAATAAGTCATGAATGATTACTCATATTTTTGTAATTTTATGAGATATTTCATGCTAGTTTCCAAATGATGGTTCCCACATGTGTTAGGTGACTCACATGGGCTGCTAAGAGCTGATCATTAGAGTATATATACCAATAGTACATACATCTAAAAGCTGTGTATTGTACGAGTACGAATACGGGTGCATACGAGTAGAATTGTTGATGAAACTGAACGAGGATGTAATTGTAAGCATTTTTGTTAAGTAGAAGTATTTTGATAAGTGTATTGAAGTCTTTCAAAAGTGTATAAATACATATTAAAACACTACATGTATATACATTTTAACTGAGTCGTTAAGTCATCGTTAGTCGTTACATGTAAATGTTGTTTTGAAACCTTTAGGTTAACGATCTTGTTAAATGTTGTTAACCCAATGTTTATAATATCAAATGAGATTTTAAATTATTATATTATCATGATATTATCATGTATGAATATCTCTTAATATGATATATATACATTAAATGTCTTTACAACGATAATCGTTACATATATGTCTCGTTTAAAAATCATTAAGTTAGTAGTCTTGTTTTTACATATGTAGTTCATTGTTAATATACTTAATGATATGTTTACTTATCATAGTATCATGTTAACTATATATATATCCATATATATTTCATCATATAGTTTTTACAAGTTTTAACGTTCGTGAATCACCGGTCAACTTGGGTGGTCAATTGTCTATATGAAACATATTTCAATTAATCAAGTCTTAACAAGTTTGATTGCTTAACATGTTGGAAACACTTAATCATGTAAATATCAATCTCAATTAATATATATAAACATGGAAATGTTCGGGTCACTACAGTGCCATCACAATTTCCTTCCTAGAACATTAACAATGTTCATTCCGAAATTCATATCTGTGAATTCTGGACCATTACAAGTGGTGCTAAATCGCAAGAAGAAGAAACAAAAGGACAAAACTCTGAAATAAAAATTGGGATATAAATTGCAGCAAATAAAAGAGAGCATTAATTGTGAATGATAATGATTATAGAAGACAGAAGCAGAGACTTTGAAATATAAGGGAACATATAAAGCCCAACGATAAACCAGAAATTATAAACCATATATATCGATGCATATAGCAATATAAAGACACGGGAGAACTAGAAACACTATAAACCCAAGAGTATAGTAGAAGTAAATAGATTCTTCCGGCGGTAGATGAAAAAGAAGAATGACCGATATGAAAGTTAGAAGTATATCGAGAATTAGAACTGGATGGAGTATATTGATGAATACTTTAAAATATGAGTTGAGGGGGAAAGAATAGAAGGTGATGAAACATGACTAGAAACTTAGAAATCAACAGATTTAACTCACACAATAGCGGAATAAGTGAATCAAACCCTCTAGTGAATAGGTTAAGTTTTTTTTTTTTGATTAATTTAGTCAAACCACAACTAAATCAAGTGTGATTAGATCAACACCTAGAGCTATTATTCACCACCTTTGTGATTTGGACTGAGAGAGAATCGGAGGAGCTCACCAGATCTGAGTGTGTGTAAGAAATGAGAGGCTTAACATAAAAATGAAGAATATAAGACTTTATATACCCTTGCTGTTGACTCACCCGTACGATTCATCCATCACACGTACGAGTTGGCTTCATCAGCCGTACGGGTGATCACTCACTCGTGTCTTCTCATTTAGGTTGTAATTGTGACTTAGCTCAGCATCAACCGTGCGTATGAGCCTGTCAGCCGTACTAGTGAGGCTTCACTCGTACGTCTGACTAAGTCTAACATAGTCAAACATCCAAATCTCGTTCCTGCAGTTCCTGTAACCACATACAAACACGGATAGGATAATAACGAGCAATCATGGTGGCCTGTAAACTGTTGTACCTGCAATGGACGTGGGTAGATGTCTAGGGACTTGCATAAAATGCATCAACAGAAGGTGTGAGTTGTAAGGAAACGAAGGAGGTGAATTTATAAGAAAATCTCTGACAGAACAATTAAAATGGACGATCGCATTTAAAGCGGATCCTAATTCCCTTGATTACCGGAGAGTCAAATCTTATTAAGAAGATTTTCTTCAAATCCCTTGAAATCTGGGAATCAATCATATCTACATCAAATGATAAGATGAATCTACACTTACTCATTTCACTCTTCTATGTTAGCTTCATTCGTACTCTTCATATAAATGGATTGTTTATCCAAATTATTCGCTAATGATAAAACTCTAATTTTCAGCCCGTATGCATCATGAAAACATACTTATTATCATTCACGACCTTTCCACTCAAATTTCGGGACGGAATTTCTTTAACGGGTAGGTACTGTGACAACCCGAAAATTTCCAACCAAATTTAAACTTTAATCTTTATATGTTTCCGACACGATAAGCAATATTTGTTAAGTTAAATTTCAAGAATTTTAAACTATGTTCATATATTCATTCAACCTCGACCAAGTCACAACGATTCACCAACCATTAAATGAATATGATTATATATGTATATGTGTATATATATTATAACTTGAAACGTAAACAAAATATTAGATTAAAATACTTTATATGATTGTATCTGTTTCAAAATGTTTATCAATGGAATTATAAGATAAGATCAAATGATTGAATTATCAGATATATTGAATTATGATTACAAGTCTCTGTTGAAAGGCCCACGTTGATTTGAGAAATCTTTTCATTTTAACAATATTCGGAAAATGGTAAAGTGATTTATGAATAAGAACAAATTGTCAATCATTGAGAACTAGACAAAGGATAGTGGAAGATTGAATCTCATAAAGACTCGATTGATCTATTTAGTTTCAAACGTACAAAAACGTTTTCAGTTTAAAAAGAACTTTATTATTAAAACGTATATAACTTTTATAAATATCTAGAACCACTTTTGACAACTCATTACTTAACTAGTATGATAAAGATAACGATATTTATATTTTATTTTATTAAATATATATATAACGATTTAAATTAATATTATATATATTTATATGCGTATTATACGTACATAGTTTTATACTTTTACTATACTTAAACTTTACCTTTACTTTATTTTTACTTTACTTTAACTTTAATAATTCACTTTAATAATTCATACTTTAATAATTCATACTTTAATAATTCACTTTAATAATTCATACTTTAATAATTCACTTTAATAATTTAAAAATCTATTATAAATAGAATTCAATAGGTTTCATTATTTCATAGAAACTTGAAAATATTTTTCTCTAAACTCTTTTAATCGATTTACATATATATATTTACTCCGTATTATTTCAAGATATTATTAGTATACATAAAATATTACGACGGAATGCTGTCCGAGTGGTTTCGAAATTGTTTTTCGAGTAGGATAGGATTAAGGAAATTATGGGTTATAGCTATGGAGGTGATTGAGTATGGTTCATGGGTATGCTCGTGAGGTCAATATAGTGTTTATCATTTCCGTTGCGTCCACGTACCTTTCCAGCAATATTGAATCTCAATATTGATACGTGAGTACTCATAATTTAACTTTTACATACTAATAGTGTATCCCTGACTAGTGCTCGAGTATTTAGGATTATGCATGCTTGTACTTTTGATATTGCCCTTAGACATGTTAGGTTGAATCTTGAATTAGTTACACTTGCGGTTGAGATAAGGTATAAGATATGCATTTCCTTGGAAAGCTAGCGAAAAATTAAGAACTTTTCCTTTAGATATCGAATGGTTTCGATGAACGGATTAGAAGTTATAATCAATTGAATTTTCAATATTTTTATTAAAAATGATTATTATTATCGTCGTTTTTATCATCGTTCTAGTTTTATCTTATTATTATGATTATTATTATCTTTATCAATAAAAGGGATTTATCATTAAAAATTGTTATTTTTTTTATTATTACTATCGTTATTATCGTTAAAGTTATAATTAGTATTATTATTATTATTATCCAATTATTATTATTATTATTATTATTAGTATTATTATTATTATTATCATTATTAATATATATATCATTATTTAAAAATGGTTATTGTTATTATTATTATTACTATATTATCATTAAGATAATTATTAGTATTATCGTTAATAATGTTATAGTAACTATCATTATTAATATTAGTGTAATTAAAACAAATATTTGTAACACCTAATTATTTTGATTACTATTATTATCATTATTACGAACACGATATAAAAGACGATTAAAAGCTATTAAACGAAACGATTAGAAAATAATGAGTAAGAGTATCATGATGAAATTAAAATATTATAAGATATTGATTTAGATAAAATTATCGTTCTTATTATTTTTATCATTACTATTATTATTAAAATTATCGTTAGTATTAAAACTATCATTTTAACAAAAATTATCATTTTAATAGAAATGTCATTGTTACTATAAAATATCATTATTATTATTATTATTTTAAATAGAATTATTATTTTAAAAATAATATTAAAAATTATCGTAAATATTAAAGTTATCATAATTAGAATTATCGTTTTATCATAATGTCATCTTAGTAATTATAAATATTGATATTTTTATAATAATAATTATTATTACAAAATAATACAACTTTTACTTACTATCATTATAGATATTATTTTATCAAATAAATAATTGATACAAACATATTTTACTACGTGTAATAACTTACTTTAATAATACCTATCATATTATCTTTATAATATTAAATGAACCCTATAAATTTTATTACTTAATATATATAAAAGTATATTTTATTATATAAATATAATATAAAATTTTATTTATTAATAAATAAATTATATTATTTACTGTAATAAATCTTTTAAAAATATTTAAAAATATAAAATGACGATATTTAAACTATATATTAATCATGTATAGATTTTTGGAAATTATTTTGAGTCAAATTTACTTTTGTTGACTTTTGCATATTAGTCTCGAGCATTAGGATTGTGGTACACTATGACTTGACCTAATTTGTTAGACAAATATTGACCAACACATAAATATATATAATTAATTTAGGTTCGTGAATCTGAGGCCAACCTTGCATTTGTTTAATGACGTTATATGTATTTTTACTACGAAATACAGTATGGTGAGTTTCATTTACCTTTTTACCCTTTATATTTTTGGGATTGAGAATACATGCGCTTTTATAAATGTTTGACGAAATAGACACAAGTAATTGAAACTACATTCTATGGTTGAATTATCGAAATCGAATATGCCCCTTTTTATTAAAGTCTGGTAATCTAAGAATTAGGGAACAGACACCCTAATTGACGCGAATCCTAAAGATAGATCTATTGGGCCTAACAAACCCCATCCAAAGTACCGGATGCTTTAGTACTTTGAAATTATATCATGTCCGAAGGAGGATCCCGGAATGATAGGGGATATTCTTATATGTATATAGTTAATGTCGGTTACCAGGTGTTCACCATATGAATGATTATTTTTTGTCTCTATGCATGGGACGTATATTTATGAGAACTGGAAATGAAATTCTTGTGGTCTATTAAAATGATAGAAATAAATGATTATGATAAACTAATGAACTCACCAACCTTTTGGTTGACACTTTAAAGCATGTTTATTCTCAGGTGTTAAAGAAATCTTCCGCTGTGCATTTGCTCATTTTAAAGATATTACTTGGAGCCTTTCATAGCATATTTCGAAGAACGTTGCATTCGAGTCATTGAGTTCATCAAAGATTATTATTAAATCAATTTATAGTTGGATAGTGGATATTATGAAATGGTATGCATGCCTGTCAATTTTCGATGTAAAGAAAGTTTGTCTTTTAAAAACGAATGCAATGTTTGTAAAATGTATCATATAGAGGTCAAATACCTCGCAATGTAATCAACTATTGTGAATTGTTTATAATATATATGAACGGGTCCTTTCAGTTGGTATCAGAGCGGTGGTCTTAGCGAACCAGGTCTGCATTAATGGGTCTAACTTATAAGTCGTTAGGATGCATTAGTGAGTCTGGACTTCGACCGTGTCTGCATGTCAAAAGTTTTGCTTATCATTCTAGTCGGAAATCATCTGCTTATCATCCTTATGAAATTACCTACTTATCATTATTAGTCTAGACACGTCTTGCTACATTAATTGCATGAGAAGTGTATAGACAAAATTCATATCTTAGCGTATCTGCTAAATCATATCTTATCGTATCTATTACTTAAACTTTGCCTGACATATCCCGCAAATTCCTCCGTAATCTATGAAATCTTTTGATCTCTATATATAGATATCCTATGTAAATAGAATACCACCCGATAGCTGAAAAATTATTTTATATCGAAAATCCTTTATCCAATCGTACGAAATGGAATTTGTCATCAGTTCAAGTCACTCGGATTCCGAAATGGAATCTCACTCAAGCTTCGAAAGCAGTGTGACCAAAATGGATCAACCAATCAGTCATCACCGATTCTGGAGGAATTGGGGATGGGTTCGTAGCCTCCTCAATCATTGGAAACAAGAAGAAGGCGATCCTTTCCATCCACCACATTTCCCTCTTGGTGAAGAACCTGAAGCACTTATCGGCGAACCTGTTCGAGACACCATTTTCTCTCTCATTTCCAGGGTATCTCATCACGATTATATACTACATCAAATTCTAGATTTTATTTATCCGCTCGTTCCGACCGACAATCATCCTGGAATAATAGAAGAAGTCAACGAACTTCGCGCTCGGGTAGTGGCTTTGGAGAATATGGTGCAAAGATTACAAACACCAGCAGCAACACCAGTAGCATAACCAGTACCACCATCATCAACGCCAACAGTACCATTACCACCTCCAACCACAACCGCGTTGTAAACCTCAACTTCACAATCTGTCCCACGAGCATCAACGTCATACGCACCATAGATACCATGGAGTACCAACAACAATAACTGACGAAGTATTAATTCATAACTTCATTGGAGAAACATTCTGCGGCAATTATATAATCTCTAAAGTCTTAGAGATTATCTAATCTAGCCCTAACCATAAATCAGTTAAGCGAACCAAAATGATAAAAGGAAGAGTAGAAACCCTGACAAAAATGGTGTGTGATTAACAAGTTAAACTTGTTTTACCAACAGCATCAACAGTACCATCAACGTCACCAGCATCGTCAATACAGTCAACATCAGAATCAACAACACTTATAACATCACAAACTCTGTCAGTTCAAGAATCACTGTGGACATCATTACGAATCAATAACGTGTATATTGTATCAACAAGTTATGAAGAATTAACTCATTCCCTCTGAAGAAATTATATATATATTATATATATATATATATATATATATATATATATATATATATATATATATATATATATATATATATATATATATATATATATATATAAATTATATATATATTTTATATATATATATATATATATATATATATATATATATATATATATATATATATATATATTTGAAATAAAAAATAAATCTTTCCGTGCTAAGCTATTGTGTGTGAATCTTAACTACTCGGTTAATTCATATTACAAATATGCAATAATGTACGTCCCTCACCCGCAACTTAACCATCGTTAACTACAATCTCTGTCTCAATTCAACAAGTTCCAATTCCTAATAAATCAAGTATATATTTGATTTTTCACTTCATCATTGATGTAACCGAAAATTTTCAGATAATTTCATTCGTACTTTGCGAAGTTCACAAGAATTTAACGAAAACCAACATCACATCTCAACAAATAACGAAATATTGATTCATAATTTCAATATTATTGAAGAAATACTTATGTAACCTCTAAAGCCTTCAAGGAATTATTCAATTCTAGTTCCAACCGTAAATCGAATGAGTTTAATTTAGTATTAACTCATTAAAATCTATGTTACATCTGAGGAAAATATATACATACATATTTTCATAAAGACTATAATAAAATTCTTATGTACAAAATATTAATTGTGAAAAATTTTTAACGGGTAGGTAATACCCGAGAGATATATATAAATTCACAATTAATATGTTACATTCTTCGAATCAGATTAAGCAAATTATCAATTATACTTCCTACTTTCACAATAATATACATTCTTTCATAGAAATCAAAACAACCATACTCATTCAAACCCAATTACATATTCTGATTTTAAAATCTCAGAATTCAATTCGAGATATAACCGGTACCATCACTTTTAGATTCCTACATCTTTCAAAGCTATACTTTGACTTCAAAAGTGTGTTAGAACATCAAATGTATACAAACGATTACAATATGTGTTCAAACCCTTCGAAAATCTCTGAAGACACTTCAAATAATGAGCAATCGAGATGATGATCCAACCACGTATTACCCACAGTTATGTACTTAAAAAGCTCTCGAAACCAAAGTCATAATTCAACACATATCTGGGTCAGATCTTTTGGCATTTATTAGCCAAAATAACCTTGCAATTCCTTTGCAAAGTAGCAAATTATATCACAGCTCCAGCAAGACAACTTCGATTTTTTCATTCGGAGTAGCCTTATCATAATTTTGATATATGTGATTACCCTTTTCTTACCGTAGAACCTTTCATATTCCACCACATTAGCAATAAACTTACCAACAACTTCACTGATCTTGGGCATTCCGAAGAATCTTTATATTTATTGAAACCTCATCATTTACTCATCTGCCTCTTGTAACGAGAATTGACATACGAATCATTGGGAATTAGCAATCAGTATTTTGAAATCTCACAGCATGTTGACGCCAACAGTTATACATAACGTCTATTTCTAAGGCTTACATACTTCGAATGTGAAGTTTCTGAAAAACACTCTGAACCGCGAACTAGTTCTCGAAATGCTGATGAAGCAACAAAAACTGTAAACGACCTTAGCAGTAAAAAGTTTGATGATAAAGATTAGTGTATTAACAAAGCTCAGAAATAGAGAAGTTTTGGAACTGGAAAACGGATTGAGCAAAGTATGAAGGAGGCTGTGGACAAATCACAAAGACTGAACCTGCCTTCAAAGAATATAAATGATTCAGTGTCTGCTGAAGTCATTAACGAATACCTTGCTCCTGACACTAAACCCTTACAGACAATATTCTTCATCATCCACTGATATTAGAAATTCTAAGATATCATCGTATCTTTCATTATAAATATCCTCCATATTTCTGAAGATATTTCCATAACTATTTTATCTGGAATCATTTATCTCTTTGCGCTATCTGTATTACATCAAAAAGGAAACTGTTTAGTCCCTATACTCTGTAAACCTTTGAGTTTAAAATATGAATGTTTTTGAAGTAGTGTCGGAAACTGAAGCATGAGTTAGTATAATATAATGACACTTGATCAACGTGATTATATTACAGTAATTCATGCTGAGTTTCTAAATGGAACGTGATGATTCACAGATCATAACATCATCATGTGCCATGTTATACGACTCTTGTATTCTATTTAACCTCTAAAATATCAAGAAAATATTTCTTGATGATTCGGCCTTTTACAAGGTATTCTAGTAATTTGACAAGTCAAGATCGTGCCATCACAATTTCCTTCCTAGAACATTAACAATGTTCATTCCGAAATTCATATCTGTGAATTCTGGACCATTACAAGCGGTGCTTAATCACAAGAAGAAGAAACGAAAGGACAAAACTTCGAAATAGAAATTGGGGTATAAATTGCAGCAAATAAAAGAGAGCATTAACTGTGGATGACAATGATTATAGAAGATAGAAACAGAGACTTTGAAATATAAGGGAAGATATAAAGCCCAACGACAAACCAAAAATTATAAACCATATATATCGATACATATAACAATATAAAGACACGGGAGAACTAGAAACACTATAAACCCAAGAGTATAGTAGAAGTAAATAGATTCTTCCGGCGGTAGATGAAAAAGAAGAATGACAGATATGAAAGTTATAAGTATATCGAGAATCAGAACTGGATGGAGCATATTGATGAATACTTTAAAATATGAATTGAGGGGGAAAGAATAGAAGGTGATGAAACATGACTAGGAACTTAGAAATCAACAGATTTAACACACACAATGACGGAATAAATGAATCACACCCTCTAGTGAATAGGTTAAGCTTTTTGGGATTAATTTAGTCATACCATAACTAAATCAAGTGTGATTAGATCAACACCTAGAGCTATTATTCACCACCTGGGTGATTTGGGTTGAGAGAGAATCGTAGGAGCTCACCAGATCTGAGTGTGTGTAACAAATGAGAGGCTTAATCTAAAATGAAGAACATAAGATTTTATATACCCCTGCTGTTGACTCACCCGTACGATTCATCCATCACACATACGAGTTGGCATCATCAGTCGTACGGGTGATCACTCACTCGTGTCTTCTCATTTAGGTTGTAATTGTGACTTAGCTCAGCATCAACCGTGCGTATGAGCCTGTCAGCCATACGAGTGAGGCTTCACTCGGACGTCTGACTAAGTCTAACATAGTCAAACATCCAAATCTCTTTCCTGCAGTTGCTGTAACCACATACAAATACGGATAGGATAATAACGAACGATCATGGTGGCCTGTAAACTGTTGTACCTGCAACGGACGTGGGTAGATGTCTAGGGACTTGCATAAAATGCATCAACAGAAGGTGTGAGTTGTAAGAAAACTAAGGAGGTGAATTTATAAGAAAATCTCCGACAGAAGAATTAAAATGGACGATCGCATTTAAAGCGGATCCTAATTCCTTTTGTTACTGGAGAATCAAATCTTATTACAAAGATTTTCTTCAAATCCCTTTAAATCTGGAAATCAATCATATCTACGTCAAATGATAAGATGAATCTACACTTACTCATTTCACTCTTCTATGTTAGCTTCATTCGTACTCTTCATATAAATGGATTGTTTATCTAAATTATTCGCTGATGATAAAACTCTAATTTTCAGCCTATATGCATCATGAAAACATACTTATTATCATTCACGACCTTTCCACTCAAATTTCGGGACGAAATTTCTTTAACGGGTAGGTACTGTGACAACCCGGAAATTTCCAACCAAATTTAAACTTTATCTTTATATTATTCCGACATGATAAGCAAAGTTTGTTAAGTTAAATCTCAAGAATTTTAAATTGTGTTCATACATTCATTATAACCTCGACCAAATTCCGACGATTCATGAACCGTTATATATAAATAAATATGTATATATGTATTATAACTTGAGAATATTAATAAAGTATTAAACGTATAATACTTTACATGAACATATTTGTTTCTATATGTTTATCGATGGAATTAGAAGATAATATCAAATGATTGATTTATCAGATACATTATGATATGATTACGGGTCTATGTTATGAGGTCCACTGTAATTTAAGAAATCTATTCTTTTTGACAACATTCGGAAAATGGTAAAGTGATTTATAAGTAAAAACGTGAAGTGTAAATAACTTAGATGTTGGATATCGACAAGTTATGTAACTCGACATTTTTCATTAAGATGATTTCATACGTTTATTTAACCTTTGAACTTTATCCCATGCTTCACCAACAAACTGTAATTTAAAAACTTGAAACCTATTATGAATATATATGATTCTACTTTTCTAAAACATTTTATGATATAACGATTTCCATTATTTTAACCTTTAAACAAAATGATTCTTAAAAATATATTTGGTTTTGGAAAACAAAATTATTATATTTATTTGATTTAGTTTCAAACGTACAAAAACGTTTTCAGTTTAAAAAGAACTTTATTATTAAAACGTATATAACTTTTATAAATATCTAGAACCACTTTTGACAACTCATTACTTAACCAGTATGATAAAGATAATGATATTTATATTTTATTTTATTAAATATATATAACAATTTAAATTAATATTATATATATTTATACGCGTATTATACGTACATAGGTTTATACTTTTACTATACTTAAACTTTACCTTTACTTTATTTTTACTTTACTTTAACTTTAATAATTCACTTTAATAATTCATACTTTAATAATTCACTTTAATAATTCATACTTTAATAATTCACTTTAATAATTCATACTTTAATAATTCACTTTAATAATTCATACTTTAATAATTCACTTTAATAATTCATACTTTAATAATTCACTTTAATAATTCATACTTTAATAATTCACTTTAACAATTCAAAAATCTATTATAAATAGAATTCAATAGGTTTCATTATTTCATAAGAAACTTGAAAATATTTTTCTCTAAACTCTCTCAATCGATTTACATATATATATTTACTCCGTATTATTTCAAGATATTATTAGTATACATAAAATATTACGTCAGAGTGCTGTCCGAGTGATTTCGAAATTGTTTTTCGAGTGGGATTGGATTAAGGAAATTATGGGTTATAGATATGGAGGTGATTGGGTATGGTTCATGGGTATGCTCGTGAGATCAATATAGTGTTTATCATCTCCGTTGCGTCTATGTACCTTTCCTGCAATATTGAATCTCAATATTGATACGTGAGTACTCATAATTTAACTTTTACATACTAATAGTGTATCCCTGACTAGTGCTCGAGTATATAGGATTATGCATGTTTGTACTTTTGATATTGCCTTTAGTTAGGTTATGTTGAATCCTGAATTAGTTATATATGCAACTGAGATAAGGTATAAGATATGCATGTCGTTGGAAAGCTAGCGAAAAATTAAGAACTTTTTATTTAGATATTGAATGATTTCGATGAACGGATTTGAAGTTATGGTCCATCGAATTTTTATATTATTATTAAAAATGATTATTATTATCGTCGTTATTATCGTTGTTCTAGTTTTATCTTATTATTATTATCTTTATCAATAAAAGGATTTATCATTAAAAATTGTTATTTTTTTTATTATTACTATCGTTATTATCGTTAAAGTTATAATTAGTATTATTATTATTATCCAATTATTATTATTATTATTATTATTATTATTGGTATTATTATTATTATCATTATTAATATATATCATTATTTAAAAATGGTTATTGTTATTGTTATTATTATTATTACTATATTATCATTAAGATAATTATTAGTATTATCGTTAATAATGTTATAGTAACTATCATTATTAATATTAGTGTAATTAAAACAAATATTTGTAACACCTAATTATTTTGATTACTATTATTATCATTATTACGAACACGATATAAAAGACTATTAAAAGCTATTAAATGAAACGATTAGGAAATAATGGGTAAGAGTATCATGATGAAATTAAAATATTATAATATATTGATTTAGATAAAATTATCGTTCTTATTATCTTTAACATTACTATTATTATTAAAATTATCGTTAGTATTAAAACTATCATTTTAACAAAAATTATCATTTTAATAGAAATGTCATTGTTACTATAAAATATCATTATTATTATTATTATTTTAAATAGAATTATTATTTTAAAGATAATATTAAAAATTATCGTAAATATTAAAGTTATCATAATAAGAATTATCGTTTTATCATAATGTCATCTTAGTAATTATAAATATTGATATTTTTATAATAATAATTATTATTACAAAATAATACAACTTTTACTTACTATCATTATAGATATTATTTTATCAAATAAATATTTGATACAAACATATTTTACTACGTGTAATAACTTACTTTAATAATACCTATCATATTATCTTTATAATATTAAATGAACCCTATAAATTTTATTACTTAATATATATAAAAGTATATTTTATTATATAAATATAATATAAAATTTTATTTATTAATAAATAAATTATATTATTTACTCTAATAAATCTTTTAAAAATATTTAAAAATATAAAATGATGATATTTAAACTATATATTAATCATGTATAGATTTTTGGAAATTATTTTGAGTCAAATTTACTTTTGTTGACTTTTGCATATTAGTCTCGAGCATTAGGATTGTGGTACACTATGACTTGACCTAATTTGTTAGACAAATATTGACCAACACATAAATATATATAATTAATTTAGGTTCGTGAATCTGAGGCCAACCTTGCATTTGTTCAATGACGTTATATGTATTTTTAGTACAAAATACAGTATGGTGAGTTTCATTTACCTTTTTACCCTTTATATTTTTGGGATTGAGAATACATGCGCTTTTATAAATGTTTGACGAAATAGACACAAGTAATTGAAACTACATTCTATAGTTGAATTATCGAAATCGAATATGCCCCTTTTTATTAAAGTCTGGTAATCTAAGAATTAGGGAACAGACACCCTAATTGACGCGAATCCTAAAGATAGATCTATTGGGCCTAACAAACCCCATCCAAAGTACCGGATGCTTTAGTACTTCGAAATTATATCATGTCCGAAGGAGGATCCCGGAATGATAGGGGATATTCTTATATGTATCTAGTTAATGTCGGTTACCAGGTGTTCACCATATGAATGATTATTTTTTGTCTCTATGCATGGGACGTATATTTATGAGAACTGGAAATGAAATTCTTGTGGTCTATTAAAATGATAGAAATAAATGATTATGATAAACTAATGAACTCACCAACCTTTTGGTTGACACTTTAAAGCATGTTTATTCTCAGGTGTTAAAGAAATCTTCCGCTGTGCATTTGCTCATTTTAAAGATATTACTTGGAGTCTTTCATAGCATATTTCGAAGAACGTTGCATTCGAGTCATTGAGTTCATCAAAGATTATTATTAAATCAATTTATAGTTGGATAGTGGATATTATGAAATGGTATGCATGCCTGTCAATTTTCGATGTAAAGAAAGTTTGTCTTTTAAAAACGAATGCAATGTTTGTAAAATGTATCATATAGAGGTCAAATACCTCGCAATGTAATCAACTATTGTGAATCGTTTATAATGTATATGAACGGGTCCTTTCAGTTGGTATCAGAGCAGTGGTCTTAGCGAACCAGGTCTGCATTAATGGGTCTAACTTATAAGTCGTTAGGATGCATTAGTGAGTCTGGACTTCGACCGTGTCTGCATGTCAAAAGTTTTGCTTATCATTCTAGTCGGAAATCATCTGCTTATCATCCTTATGAAATTACCTAATTATCATTATTAGTCTAGACACGTCTTGCTACATTAATTGCATGAGAAGTGTATAGACAAAATTCATATCTTAGCATATCTGCTAAATCATATCTTATCGTATCTATTACTTTAAACTTTGCCTGACATATCCCGCAAATTCCTCCGTAATCTACGAAATCTTTTGATCTATATATATATATATATCCTATGTAAATAGAATATCACCCGATAGCCGGAAAAATCATTTTATATTGAAAAATCCTTTATCAAATCGTACGAAATGGAATTCGTCGTTAGTTCAAGTAACTCGGATTCCGAAATGGAATCTCACTCAAGCTCCAAAAGCAGTGTGACCGGAATGGATCAACCAATCAGTCATCACCTATTCTGGATGAATTGGGGATGGGTTCGTAGCCTCCTCAATCATTGGAGACAAGACGAAGGTGATCCCTTCCATCCACCACATTGCCCTCTTGACGAAGAACCTGAAGCACTTACCGGCGAACCTGTCCGAAACACCATTTTCTCGCTCATTTCCAGAGTATCTCGTCACGATTATATATTACATCAAATTTTAGATTTTATTTATCCGCTCGTCTGAACCGACAATCACCCCAGTGTAATAGAAGAAGTCAACGAACTTCGCGCTCGGGAAGTGGCTTTGGAGAATATGGTGCAGAGATTACAAACACCAGCAGCAGCATCAGCAGCATAACCAGTACCACCATCATCAACTTCAACAGTACCATTACCACCTCCAACCACAACCGCGTTGTAAAGCTCAACTTCATAATCTGTCCCACGAGCATCAACGTCATACGCACCATAGATACCAAGGAGTACCAACAACAATAACTGACGAAGTATTAATTCATAGCTTCATTGGAGAAACATTCCGCGGAAATTATGTAATCTCTAAAGTCTTAGAGATTATCTAATCTAGCCCTAACCATAAATCAGTTAAGCGAACCAAAATGATAGAAGGAAGAGTAGAAACCCTGACAAAAATGGTGTGTGATTAACAAGCTAAACTTACTTTACCAACAGCATCAACAGTACCGTCAGCGTTACCAGCATCTTCAGTACAGTCAACATCCGTATCAACAACACAGATAACATCACAAATTCCGTCAGTTCAAGAATCATTGTGGACATCATTACGAATCAATAACGTGTATACTGTATCAACGAGTTATGAAGAATTAACTCATTCCCTCTGAAGAAATTATATGTATATTATATATATATATATATATATATATTGAAATAAATCTTTCCGTGCTAAGCTATTGTGTGTGAATCTTAACTACTCGGTTAATTCATATTACAAATATGCAATAATGTACGTCCTTCGGCCGCAACTTAACCAGCATTAACTACAATCTCTGTCGCAATTCAACAAATTCCAATTCATAATAAATCAAGTATATATTTGATTTTACACTTTCATCATCGATGTACCCGAAACTTTTCAGATAACATCATTCGTACTTTGCGAAATTCACAAGAATTCCACGAACCGAACATCATACATCAACAAATAACGAAGTATTGATTCATAATTTTAATGTCATTAAAGAAATACTGCGTAAAAGTTATGTACTTTTTAAAGCCTTTAGGGATTATTCAATTCTAGTTTCAACCGTAAATCAAATGAGTTTAATTTAACATTAACTCATTAAATCTATGTTACATCTGAAGAAAATATACATATATATATTTTCATAAAGACTGTAATAAAATTCTTTTGTACAAAATATTAATTGTGAAATTTTTTTAACGGGTAGGTAATACCCGAGAGATATATAAATTCACAATTAATATGTTACATTCTTCAAATCTGATTCAGCAAATCATCCATTATACTCTCTACTTTCACAACAATATACATTCTTTTATAGAAATCAAAATTACCATACTCATTCAAAATTTAATTACATATTCTGATTTTGAAATCTCAAAATTCAACTTGAGATATGACCAAAATCATCACTTTTAGATCCTTACATCTTTCACAAGCTATATTTTGACTTCAAAACTGTGTTAGAACATCAAATGTATGTTAACGATTACAATCTGTGTTCAAACCCTTCGAAAATTTCTGAAGACACTTCGAATGATGAGTAATCGAGATGATGATCCAACCACATGTTACCCACAGTTATGTACCCGAAAAACTCTTGAAACCAAAGTAAAAGTTTAAACAACGTATCCGCGTCAGATTCTTTGGCATTTATTAGCAAAAATAACTTTGCGACTCTTATTCAAAGTAGCCAGTTTTGTCACAGCTCCAGCAAGTCAACTTCGACTTTTCAGTCAGACTAACCTTATTATAACCTTGAGATATACACCATCGTCACCAGGGAACCTTTTACATTCCACCACATTATTAGCAGATGTACCAACAACTTCATTACCCTTTGACTTTAGCCTCTCCAAAAAAAGTCATTATAATTATTCATTGAAACCCCATTATTTACTCATTCGCATCTTGTAATGAGAATTGCCATACGAATCATTGGGAATTAGTAATCAGTATTTTAAAATCTCGCAGCATGTCTACGCCAACAGTTACATGTGTATATATAACGTCTATCTTCTGGACTTAATTTGAATGTGAAGTTTCTGAAAAACACTCCGAACTACGAATTGGTTCTCCGAAAAAAAAATACTGATGAAGCAGCAAAAACTATAAACGACTTTAAACGGTAAAAGCTGGATGATAATGATGAAGTGTGCTGGCAAAGCGCAGAAAAAGAGAAGTTTTGGAACTGGAAAACGGATTGAGCAAAGTAGGAAGGAGGCTGTGGACAAATTACAAAGACTGAACCTGACTTCAAAGGATCCAAATGATTCAGTACCTGCTGAAGTCATTAACGAATACCTTGCTCCTGACTCTAAACCCCTGCGGACAATATTCTTCATCATCCTCTGATATTAGAAATTCTAAAATATCATCATATCTTTCATTATAAATATCCTCCACATTTCTGAAGATATTTTCTTAATTTTTCTTATTTGAAATCATTTACCTCTTTGCGCTATCTGTATTACATCATAAAAGAAATTATTTTAGTTTCTAAATTCTGAAACATTCAAGTTTAAAAGAGGAATATTTTGAAGTAGTGTTGGTAACTGAAGCATGAATTAGTATAATATAATGACACTTGATCAATGTGATTATATTACATATCATATCGACCCATGTATATATATTATTTGGTACAACCATAGACACTCTATATGCAGTAATGCTGGAGTTAGCTATACGGGGTTGAGGTTGATTCCAAAAATATATATACATTGAGTTGTGACTTAGCCTGAGATGTGTATACACTGGGTCTTGGATTGATTTAAGATAATATATATATCAATTTATTTCTGTACATCTAACTGTGGACAACTAGTTGTAGGTTACTAACGAGGACAGCTGACTTAATACACTCAAATCTTTAAAACATAATAAAAATGGTGTTAATTATATTTTGATCATACTTTGATATATATGTACATATTTGTATAGGTTCGTGAATCGATCCGTGGCCAAGTCTTATTTTCGAGGAAGGAAATATCTGTGAAAGTGAGTTATAGTCCCACTTTTAAAATCTAATATTTTTGGGATGAGAATACATGCAGGTTTTATAAATGATTTACAAAATAGACACAAGTACGTGAAACTACATTCTATGGTTGAATTATCAAAATCGAATATGCCCCTTTTTATTAAGTCTGGTAATCTAAGAATTAGGGAACAGACACCCTAATTGACGCGAATCCTAAAGATATATCTATTGGGCCTAACAAACCCCATCCAAAGTACCGGATGCTTTAGTACTTCGAAATTTATATCATATCCGAAGGGTGTCCTGGAATGATGGGGATATTCTTATATATGCATCTTGTTAATGTCGGTTACCAAGTGTTCACCATATGAATGATTTTTATCTCTATGTATGATATGTGTATTGAAATATGAAATCTTGTGGTCTATTGTTACGATTTGATATATATAGGGTTAAACCTATAACTCACCAACATTTTTGTTGACGTTTAAAGAATGTTTATTCTCAGGTGAATACTAAGAGCTTCCGCTGTTGCATACTAAAATAAGGACAAGATTTGGAGTCCATGTTTGTATGATATTGTGTAAAAACTGCATTCAAGAAACATATGTCGATGTAATATATTTCTATTGTAAACCATTATGTAATGGTCGTGTGTAAACAGTATATTTTAGATTATCATTATTTGATAATCTACGTTATGTTTTTAAAACCTTTATTGATAAAATAAAGGTTATGGTTGTTTTAAAAATGAATGTAGTCTTTGAAAAACGTCTCATATAGAGGTCAAAACCTCGCAATGAAATCAATTAATATGGAACGTTTATAATCAATATGAACGGGACATTTCAGCTTACATACACACCACATGTTATTATAAACGAACAACATACAAATATCACACTAAAAGTACCTGAACGTCTTCTCGCGACGCCCACCACCGCTAGCTCATGACACATTGCCCTTCGATGTCCTTCTTCCCGACAATTGAAACACACAATGCCACTTGTTGCTACCCGACAAAATTGTCATTGACGACGCCGTCTACTTAGGTCCCGTCACATGGTCATAAGTCTTTAAAACAACGTTTGACCAAAATATGTCGCATTCATTTCAAATGTATGGATGTTTCAAGTTTATAAAAGTAGTTCAACGACTAGTTATATTACAACGTTTAAAGTACAAATGAAATCTATGCGACACAATTTAAAATAAGTCAAAAGACGCTCCATGTATGTATGTATACTCGACATCCAATCAAGTATCAAAAAGTAGAGTGCGGAAGCATGTATCACTTAGTATTCAAGGACCTGAGAAAAACATATAGAAAACTGTCAACGAAAAATGTTGGTGAAATCATAGGTGTATTAGTAAATGTATGTATTTGAACCACAAGATTTAGTATAAGTTGATTCTCCAAATCGTTTGTATTCCAAAGATGTTGTTTGTATCATGAGAACCCAATTATCAAGGCTTAACTGAATGTTACCTCTGAATCCATAGTGTTAGAACATACACTATACTGATAAAATTATATTTCATTCGCTAACGGTAGCGAACCGTCCGAATGAGGGTTCGTCAAACCCGTATGGCCACACAACATAATTACTCACTTACACCCTACAAGTGTAACTAATGATAATTGAATTGAGGATTTTTGTTCTAACTCGTACGTGGAATGTTTGTTTTCGTACTTGTGTTCAATGTATAAAAGTATAAATCGTTTATGTTTTCTCATCCCAAGTATAAGTATAAAAGAGTAAAAGTGGGACTATGATCTCACCTTGATTACAAGAGTATAAAAGTACTTCACAAGTAAACGTGTGCAAGAACGGATGCTAGTCTTAACCTAAACAAGTAGGTCGTATCAATAAAAGTAAACACGATTGGTCAAAGTTGTTCAATTAGTCCTATGGCTCGTTACGACTCGATTATATATAGCATGTGAATCACGTTGTCAAATTTCATGCATGATACAAATATAAACGCATGTTAGAACGACTGCATAAGTATTCGGTTAAGTTTGAACAAAAGTCAACTTTGGTCAAGTCAAAGTCAACGAAAAAGTCAACACGTTTGGGTCTGATCTCGGACAATTTTTCTGAGTTTTATAATCATATATGAGCATGTTAGAACAAGTTACATGTTAATCGGAGGTGCTTAGCATAGTTGGAATTAAACCAAAAATGACCAAGAAAAGCAGAATCTGGTAGTTCATTTGGACGGCGTCCAGATTGGCTGGACGGCATCCAAATGTGAAGGGCTAGATGGTGTCCAAAGGTTTGGATGGCGTTCAAACACCTGGACAGTTTGAAGTGTCTGAAATTTCACAAGTCTCGAACTAAAACTCAAACAAACACAATTTATGATCCGCAAACAATCAAAACATGTATCTTATATCGTTGGAAAGGTATTTTGACGAGGAAAACAACTAAGCACATTTCATCAATCAATTAAACATTTATAACAACCAAATCCGCATTAAATATTCATCATTAATTACATTCAAGTTCATAAATGCACTTTGATGACTCGGAAACTTACTACCTACATTAAATATGCCGTTTCATAGGTAATTATGCATACAATACAACTAAACACTTACAAACAACATTGTCAAGCATTTAATGCATCAAAAGTTCATAATTAAGTCCATCAAACCCTAACCAAAATCACAAAATCAATAATCGTTGTTAGTGAAGCTTTCTTAATCCTACACATCAAAATGGAGCTAGTGATACTAGTAACACATTTAATACATGAACTTTAACATAACAACAACATTTAATCATCCAAACCTCAAGATTAAACACACTTTCATGCTAGTTTCACCAAAACAATAAGATCGAGCATACGAATCATATATTCATGTTAGACTTGAGCCATAGACACTAACTAACACTTTTATAAGTCAAAAACATCAAGAACATAAAATCTAGTGTTTTTAAAAAATTATCCAAATGAGATGATGTTGGTATGGATTCGAAGAGGAAGATGCAAGGATTCTAAAAATGTAATTTGTTTTGATGTTGGCTTGCTAGATCAAGAATGGATGATGAATCTTCGATGTTGGAGTTGAGAGCACAAAAGTGGAAGTGTTAAGAGTGAGGAGGTGATGAATGAGTGGAGGAGGAGGGATTGACTAAGTGACCTAGTCAACTAGTTTGATCCCTTGGCAAGTTTAGTCCCTCGAGTTTAAAAGCAGGTGCGTGAATTACCTAAACAAAATATTTTAAAACGCGTATTAACGGAAGATGTTATAATTATATAACGGGCTTTAAAATAGATAGACGAAAAGTAAACGAGAAAAGACGGGATGTTGCATTACGTACTCCTTAAAAGAAATTTTGTCCCGAAATTTAAGTAGGCGTAGTAGTCGTTGTTTCTTCCTCGAGATCTTGCGTTTCCAAATCCACGAATAAATGAGGGTACTTCTTTTTCATTTGATCTTGTCTTTCCCAAGTAAACTCGGGTCCTCTTTTGGCGTTCCAACAGACTTTGACAATCGAAATTTGAAATGTCCCGTTCATATTGATTATAAACGTTCCATATTAATTGATTTTGTTGCGAGGTTTTGACCTCTATATGAGACGTTTTTCAAAGACTGCATTCATTTTTAAAACAACCATAACCTTTATTTTATCAATAAAGGTTTTAAAAGCATTACGTAGATTATCAAATAATGATAATCTAAAATATGCTGTTTACACATGACCATTACATAATGGTTTACAATAGAAATATATTACATTGACATATGTTTCTTGAATGCAGTTTTTACACAATATCATACAAACATGGACTCTAAATCTTGTCCTTATTTTAGTATGCAACAGCGGAAGCTCTTAGTATTCACCTGAGAATAAACATGCTTTAAACGTCAACAAAAATGTTGATGAGTTATAGGTTTAACCTATATATATCAAATCGTAACAATAGACCACAAGATTTCATATTTCAATACACATCCCATACATAGAGATAAAGATCATTCATATGGTGAATACCTGGTAACCGACATTAACAAGATGCATATATAAGAATATCCCCATCATTCCGGGACACCCTTCGGATATGATATAAATTTCGAAGTACTAAAGCATCCGGTACTTTGGATGGGGTTTGTTAGGCCCAATAGATCTATCTTTAGGATTCGCATCAATTAGGGTGTCTGTTCCCTAATTCTTAAATTACCAGACTTAATAAAAGGGGCATATTCGATTTCGATAATTCAACCATAGAATGTAGTTTCACGTACTTGTGTCTATTTTGTAAATCATTTATAAAACTTGCATGTATTCTCATCCCAAAAATATTAGATTTTAAAAGTGGGGCTATAACTCACTTTCACAGATATTTCCTTCCTCGGAAATAAGACTTGGCCACTGATCGATTCACAAACCTATACAAATATGTACATATATATCAAAGTATGATCAAAATATAATTACAACCATTTTTATTATGTTTTAAAGATTTGAATGTATTAAGTCAGCTGTCCTCGTTAATAACCTACAACTAGTTGTCCACACTTAGATGTACAGAAATAAATCGATATATATTATCTTGAATCAATCCACGACCCAGTGTATACACGTCTCAGACTAGATCACAACTCAAAGTATATATATTTTTGGAATCAACCACAACCCTGTATAGCTAACTCCAACATTACTGCATATAGAGTGTCTATGGTTGTTCCAAACAATATATATACATGGGTCGATATGATATGTCAATACATTTGCATACGTGTCTATGGTATCCCAAGATTACATAATATATTAGAATATATGTATAATACAATATAAGTTAGCTAGGATATGATTTGTATAGATTTGTTAAATATTTCCCGTAGCTAAAAAGATCAAAAATATCCAATCTTGTTTTACCCATAACTTCTTCATTTTAAATCCGTTTTGAGTGAATCAAATTGCTATGGTTTCATATTGAACTCTAATTTAAGAATCCAAACAGAAAAAAATATAGATTTATAGTCAGAAATTTAAGTTACATGTCAATTAATAAAGAGGTAGTCATTTTCGTCGAAAGAACAACATCTTGATGACCATTTTGAAAAACATACTTTCACTTTGAGTTTAACCAAGATTTTTTGGATATAGTTTCATTTTCATATGAAAAATCATTTTCCCAGAAGAACAACTTTTAAATCAAAGTTTATCATAGTTTTTAATTATCCAAACCTAAACAGCTCCCGGTTTCACTACGACGGCGTATATCCGATTTTATGGTGTTCATCATGTTTCCAGGTTTTAAATCATTAAGTTAGCATATCATATAGATATAGAACATGTGTTTAGTTGATTTTAAAAGTTAAGTTAGAAGGATTAACTTATGTTTGCGAACAAGTTTAGAATTAACTAAACTATGTTCTAGTGATTACAAGTTTAAACTTTCGAATAAGATAGCTTTATATGTATGAATCGAATGATGTTATGAACATCATTACTACCTCAAGTTTTCTGGATAAAACTACTAGAAATGAGAAAAATAGATCTAGCTTCAAAGAATCCTTGGATGGCTTGAAAGTTCTTGAAGCAGAATCATGACACGAAAACAGTTCAAGTAAGATTTTCACTCGAAATAAGATTGTTATAGTTGTAGAAATTGAATCAAAGTTTGAATATGAATATTAACTTGAATTAGAAAGATAACCTACTGTAAATAACAAAGGTTCCTTGATCTTAGATGATTACTTGGAATGGATTAGAAAGCTTGGAAGTAAACTTGCAAACTTGGAAGTATTCTTGATTTTTATGAAACTATACTTATGGAATTAATGAAGAACACTTAGAACTTGAAGATGGAACTTGAGAGAGATTAATTAGATAAATAAAATTGAAGAATGAAAGTGTTTGTAGGTGTTTTTGGTCGTTGGTATATGGATTAGATATAAAGGATGTGTAATTTTGTTAACATGTAAATAAGTCATGAATGATTACTCATATTTTTGTAATTTTATGAGATATTTCATGCTAGTTGCCAAATGATGGTTCCCACATATGTTAGGTGACTCACATAGGCTGCTAAGAGCTGATCATTGGAGTGTATATACCAATAGTACATACATCTAAAAGCTGTGTATTGTACGAGTACGAATACGGGTGCATACGAGTAAAATTGTTGATGAAACTTAACGAGGATGTAATTGTAATCATTTTTGTTGTGTAGAAGTATTTTGATAAGTGTCTTGAAGTCTTTCAAAAGTGTATGAATACATATTAAAACACTACATGTATATACATTTTAACTGAGTCGTTAAGTCATCGTTAGTCGTTACATGTAAATTTTGTTTTGAAACCTTTAAGTTAACGATCTCAATTAATGTTGTTAACCCAATGTTTATTATATCAAATGAGATGTTTATTTATTATGTTATCATGATATTATGATGTATGAATATCTCTTAATATGATATATACATTATAATATCGTTACAACGATAATTGTTACATATAAGTTTCGTTTCGTAATTCTTGAGTTAGTAGTCTTGTTTTTACATATGTAGTTCATTGTTAACACACTTAATGATATATTTAAATATCATTTTATCATGTTAAATATAGTGTATCAATATCTTAATATGATACATATGTATTTAGTAGACGTTATCATAACGATAATCGTTATATATATCATTTCGAGTTTCTTAAGTTAGTAATCTCAGTTCTTTTGTATATCACACATTGTTAATATATTTAGTGAGATACTTAATCATCATAATCTTATGTCAACCATATATATATGTCTATATATACCACAACATGTAGTTTTTACAATTTTGTAACGTTCGTGAATCGCCGGTCAACTTGGGTGATCATTTGTCTATATGAAACTTATTTCATTTAATCAAGTCTTAAAAAGTTTGATTTCTTAACACGTTGGAAACATTTATTCATGTAAATATCAATCTCAATTAATATATATAAACATGGAAAAGTTCGGGTCACTACAGTACCTACCCGTTAAATAAATTTCGTCCCGAAATTTTAAGCTGTTGAAGGTGTTGACGAATCTTCTGGAAATAGATGCGTGTATTTCTTCTTCATCTAATCTTCACACTCCCAGGTGAACTCAGGTCCTCTACGAGCATTCCATCAAACCTTAACAATCGGTATCTTGTTTTGCTTAAGTCTCTTAACCTCACGATCCATTATTTCGACTGGTTCTTCAATGAATTGAAGTTTTTCATTGATTTGGATTTCGTCCAATGGAATAGTGAGATCTTCTTTAGCAAAACATTTCTTCAAATTCGAGACGTGGAAAGTGTTATGTACAGCCGCGAGTTGTTGAGGTAGCTCCAGTTGGTAAGCAACTGGTCCGACACGATCTATAATCTTGAATGGTCCAATGTACCTTGGATTTAGTTTCCCCCGTTTACCAAATCGAACAACGCCTTTCCAAGGTGAAACCTTAAGCATGACCATTTCTCCAATTTCAAACTCTATATCTTTTCTTTTTACTGTCTGTGTAGCCCTTTTGTTGTAACAAACTGAAACCTGGACTAGTTGTAAGTGGACTATTTTGTCCATAGGATTTTATTATGTGCTTTATATGCTTTTAATTTTAATTATGTGAATAGTGTTATTTTATTATTTGGTTAAGACCAGTTTGTGACAAGGGTCACAGAATAGGTTTGTTTATTTAATTTGGACTTCGTTAGGGTCGCCTAACGAGGTACATAAGATTTCAGATAACTGGTAAATACCCGTTTGTGATGGGGTATGGGTTTTAACCCAAATAAGTGGGTATTACTTGCTTCATTCGACATTTTCTAGATTTTTCCCCAAAATCACTCCCGTACCTAACTTCTTCTTCCTCTTGAACCCTAATTCACTAAATCTCGATTTGAAGTCTAATTTGTGTTAGAAATCGATTCTTTGTGTTTTACTGATTCAAACAAGGTAAGAATCATGTGTTTTCATGCTTGAATTTGTGTAAAAATGGAGTTTTTGTGCTAGGTTTTACAAAAGTGGGTTTTGATGTCAAAATTGCTTAATTTGTTGTTGTTTTGATGTAATGTTTGTGGGTTTATGTCCCAAAAGGTTTTATAAATAAGATGTGATGAGTTTTGAGGTTTAAAACGAGTATATGGTCGAGATTTGGTGATTTTTGGCTCAAACCCGTCACTTTTCTAAATTTCAGCAGCTCAAGAACACACTCGGTCGAGTGTCTTTTGGAGGTGGGCCGTGTGTGTACACACTCGGTCGAGTGTCTTTTGTATTGGGCCGTGTGTCTACACACTCGGTAGTGTGTCTTTTGAAAAGACAGTCGGTCGAGTGTCTCTACTCATTCGGCCATGTGTCTACACACTCGGTCGAGTGTCTATGACACACACTACCGAATTGGGTAGTGTGTCTTTTCAGCATTTTAAGAAATTTGTTTTGGTCATAACTTTCAAACCGTAACTCTGTTTTTGATGAATCAAATATCGTTGGAATTGTATTGAAGAGTACATTCCAATGATGAACTTTTAAGAAGCTAGATCAAAATGTTTTTGGGGCAGGAAAATAGGTTTTGGCGTGTGTGTCCCGTTTTCCACGAACTTGCTTGACAATAGTGAATGGAGTTACGTTGTGGACTTGTGAAATAATGTTATGACCTAGTTTATAGTATGAATTGATTATAATATTGATTGAGATATGTATATTGACTTCATTTGTATTGTTCTCAGGTGATAAGAACAAGGAAGAAGCTCAGAAGTAAGATAACTGAGCTGTAGCTGGTAATCGGTGAGTGGGTCTATCTCCGGATAGAGTTTAAGTAGCATGTCATGCTACTGTGATTTATTCTATTACCATGCTTTGCTATAATGTTATTTCCATGTTTAGATATTGGTTGCCATGCTAGTGAGTTTATTACATGTTTATTGTGATTATGTGATATTATGTGCGCACTGTGTTTGGCACCAGTCGGGCCTGAGGAGACTGAAGATTCATAACCGGGCCTGAGGAGGTTAGAGTTCGTGTGAGGTCAACCGGGCCTGAGGAGGTTGGGTCCAAGGACTACCGATTGTGGAGTATAGTATTGAATGATGCATCCCCTGCGTCCGGATAACTTTGCTGTGAATCGTGTAGTAAGGACTATCGGTAGACTCTAGCTCGATCAACTAGGAGTCGTGTGCTCGTACAAGCCGCCGATCCTCATATTGTCTTTATGTTGTATGCTATTTGGTTGTTATCATGTTAGTGATATTGTTCGCATGTGTGGTGCTTATGCAATATCTGTTAGATAGATTCCATTCACTTAGCGTTATGCTAATCCCCCACATTTCCACCCTTGCAGGTTTAGGTACTGCCAGTTTGGACGGGTGCTAGTGTTGAATATATGTTTGACGTGTGAACTCTGATGTGGACTTTTGTAACATGTATTTTGTAATAAGTAACACCGTCTTGTAAACTTAAACTTAATTATGTAGATTTCTGCTGTGATGAAATTAATGTTGTGATTTTAATATAAAAGTCTTTCGCTGTGTTTTAAAAAAAAATGGCCGGTGTTACAAGTTGGTATCAGAGCATAGGTTTGGCAGCAAGTACATGCGTGTATATTGTTCCCAAACCTTGTGACTAGTCAAACATGTCAATGGGATGGGGGTTAAGTGAATGTAGGATTTGTGTGCGTGTTAGTTGTGATTGAACTAACTGATATCCACTAAGCTTTTGTGTGAGCTGTTTTGTAGCACAGGTATGGCTGATAGAAACGCAACTGGCCCATCCAACCCCAGAATATTTAGAGCACCAGAAGAGGGTGTTGAGTCGGATTAGGATCAGAATAGTTACATCCTTCAGTTAGAAAGCAAGCTAAAAGAGGCTGAAGACAAAATTAATGAGCTTGAATTAGCGAGGCATTCTGGAAATGATGATACACCACCTGGATTCCCAACTGCGCAGTCCCAAACAATACCTAATGTGCACCAGAATCAGTTTCAGAACCAAATACCGAACCAATACTATATGCCACCGCAAAACGCTTTTACTTACTAAAATCCCATGATGATGAACCCATATCAAATGCAAATGTTTCAACAACCATACATGCAACCACCTAAAAGGTGTACTTATAAGAACTTCCTTGATTGCAAACCCTCCGAGTTTTCTGGAAGTACTGATCCGACTGTAACTCTCAATTGGTTGCGAGAAATTGAAAGGGTATTTGAAGCGTGTCAGTGTAAACCTGAGTTAAAAGTAATATATGCTAGTAGACTGTTGAAAGGTAGGGCTATGATTTGGTGGGATTCTTTGATTTCCAGTATACCGAAGGAGCAAGTGAGTATGATCACTTGGGAGCAGTTTCATGGGAAGGTGTGTGAACAGTATTGTAATCCATTTGATATGATCACTTGGGAGCAGTTTCATGGGAAGGTGTGTGAACAGGATGTTTGGCAATGTGGTAAATCAGGGTGGACAGGCATCTAGTCAATTAGGATCTAAGTCCAAGAAGTCAGTCGGGTTTAGATCAAAGGGTAAAAGTGGTTAGAGTAGTTCCGGGTCTGTATCTAGTAGAGGGGATTGGCGCCGTAATTGTAAATCTTCACATAATGGTCAGTGTTCAGATGCGACTAGGCGGTGTATAAGATGTGGTGTAATTGGGCACGATTCACAAGCTTGCTCATTCTCAAGTAGTGTGTGCTGGAATTGTCATCAAATTGGGCATCGTGCAGCAAGTTGTCCATCCAAGACTGTTAGTTTCGGGGCAGGGTCAGGTGTGCGTTCGGCATCAGCCGGAGGGTCTACTGCCTCGAGTGGGCAGAAGAGGAAGGACCCTCCATCAGTAGAGGCCAGGGCTTTTTAGATGTCAGTTGAGACAACTACTGCAACTGACGAAGTGATCACCGGTATGTTTCTAATCAACTCAATACCTGCTCGCGTATTGTTTTATTGTGGTACCAATAGGTGTTTTATGTCCTTAGATTTCTGTGCTAAGTTGAATTTACCAGCTGCTGTATTACCCAAGCTGGTTAGTGTAGAAGTAGCCGATATTAAGACCACACCCGTCACAACATATGTGTCTAGGGTTTGTATAGAGATCGAAGGGAAGTCTTTCCCGATGACTTGTTTAGTGTTACCTATTCCTAGCTTTGATGTAGTATTAGGAATGGATTGGCTGAGCTCGCTTAGGGCTAATATTAAGTGTGATAGGAAGATGATTACCTTCTGTTCGACCGATGGAACCCGTGTTGCGGCCCGAGGGGAGCGGGGCGCGTATAATTTTCCGTTGATATCCATGATGAAAGCTAAGAAGTCGTTAGCGAAGGGTTGTGAATCATTTCTTGCATATGTGATTGATGCGAAGAAAGAAAAGAAAACAGTGCCTGATATACTGATAGTATCAAAATTTCCTGAAGTGTTCCCTGATGAGTTACCAGGTCTGCCGCCGGTAAGGGAAGTCGAATATAAGATTGAGTTAGTTCCTGGAACAACTCCAGTTGCAAAAGCTCCATACCAATTAGCACCATCTGAAATCCGTGAAATGATGTCACAGATTCAAGAGTTATTAGATCGTGGGTTTATCCGACTGAGTTCTTCACCGTGGGGTGCTCCGGTATTGTTTGTTAAAAAGAAAGATGGTTCAATGCGTATGTGTATAGTTTATCGTGAATTAAACAAAAGAACATTGAAAAATAAGTATCCATTACCTCGAATAGACGATTTGTTCGATCAGTTACAGGGTGCTTCATTCTTTTCTAAGATAGACTTACAATCCGGATATCATCAGGTTCGTGTTGCTGAATCAGATATACCGAAAATAGTATTCAGAACAAGGTATGGTCATTATGAATTTCTTGTCATGCCGTTTGGGTTGACGAATGCGCCAGCAGTCTTCATGGATCTAATGAATAGAGTGTGTCGTCCATTCTTAGATAAGTTTGTGTTCGTGTTTATAGACGATATACTAGTGTATTCAAAGACGGAGAGTGAACATGCTGAACATCTGAGACAGGTTTTGAACTTGTTGAAACGTGAGCAACTATTTGCAAAATTTTCAAAATGTGAATTTTGGTTACGTGAAGTGCAGTTTTTGGGTCATGTAATTTGTGTCGAAGGTATAAAGGTTGATCTGATAAAGATAGAAGCGGTAATGAATTGGAATTCTCCGAAGACTCCGACTGAGATTAAGGGTTTTCTGGGATTGGCTAGTTATTATCGCAGGTTTATCAAAGATTTTTCTAAAATAGCAAGTCCGTTGACTAAGTTGACTCGTAAAGATGTAGCCTTTTGATGGACTGATGAACAGGAAAAGGCTTTTCAGATTTTGAAACAGCTACTGTGTCAGGCACCAGTGTTAGCTTTACCAGAAGGTTCAGACGACTTCGTGGTATATTGTGATGCTTCATATGCTGGGTTGGGTTGTGTATTAATGCAAAGAGATAAAGTAATCGCTTACGCCTCACGACAATTGAAAGTTCATGAGAAGAACTATCCAGTGCATGATCTTGAAATGGCTGCAGTAGTGTTTGCTTTGAAACTGTGGAGACACTATTTGTATGGAACTCATTGTGTTATATGTACAGATCATAAGAGTTTGCAGTATATCTTCTCACAGAAAGAATTGAATATGCGCCAGAGACGATGGCAAGAGTTGATCAAAGATTATGATTGTCAAATTAAATACCATCCGGGTAAGGCAAATGTGGTTGCAGATGCGCTAAGTCGTAAAAAGTTAAGTGAAAATGTTAAATTCCTGCGTTTGAGTATAACTTCAGATTTGATTGACCAATTGAAAACTGTTCAAGCCGTTGCTTTGGAGGATGAACATGTTAAATCTGAACTTATGACTAAACGAAAAGTGGACTTAATTGATGACTCACATGGACTTAAAACCTTTCATGATCGTATTTGGGTGCCTATGCTTGGAGACTTGAGGGAATTAATCTTGACAGAAGCTCACAAATCTAGGTTGACAGTACATCCGGGTAGTAATAAGATGTATCATGATTTGAAAACAGTGTATTGGTGGCCGACAATGAAAACAGATATCGCTCGATATGTCGAAAAGTGTCATATTTGTGCTCAAGTGAAGGCAGAACATCAGAAACCTTATGGTTCATTACGTCAGTTACAAATTCCAGAGTGGAAATGGGAACATATAACGATGGATTTTGTGACTAAATTACCTCGAACTCATAAACGACACGATATGATTTGGGTAATAGTGGATCGTCTAACTAAAAGTGCTCATTTTCTTGCTACTCGTGAAATAGCTTCGTTAAGTGAGTTAGCCGAATTGTATGTGAAAGAAATAGTTAGTTGACATGGTGTGCCGTTATCGATTGTTTCAGACAGGGATTCTAGATTTGTGTCGAATTTCTGGAATAGTCTTCAACAAAATCTCGGTACACGTTTGAATTTAAGTACAGCTTATCATCCTCAGACAGACGGTCAGAGTGAAAGAACGATACAGACTTTGGAGGGTATGTTAAGGGCTTGTGTGTTAGAATACGGTGGTTCGTGGGATACGCATTTTCTGTTGGTCGAATTCGCCTATAACAATTCATATCATTCGAGTATAGGGATGCCGCCCTATGAAATGTTGTACGGTCGTCGTTGCAGAACTCCGACTTGTTGGTTAGAAGCCGGGGAGAAACAGTTTGCAGGTCCCGAAATTGTTCAAATGACAGCCGAAAAAGTTGCAATTGCGCGAGAAAAGTTGAAAGCCGCTAGAGACAGACAGAAAATGTATGCTGATCCGCGTAGACGTCCGGTAACCTTTAATGTGGGTGAATGAGTGTATCTAAAAGTTTTGCCGTGGAAAGGGGTTATCAGATTCGGTAAACGTGGTAAGTTAGCACCAAGATTTATTGGTCCATTTCCGATCAGTGAAGTGTTGAATGATCAGACTGTGGTGTTAGATCTTCCGCTAGAGTTACCCGGTATTCATAATACATTTAACGTGTGTTATCTTCATAAGTGTAAAGTCGATGATGAAACGCAACTCCTTCCTTTAGAAGATTTAAGGGTCGATTTAAATAAGAAATTGGTGGAAGAGCCGGTCCGTGTAGTTGACCGAAAGATGACTAAGTTGAGAAATAAAGAGATACCAATGGTGTTGATTGAATGGAAACACAGTTTGGGTTCTAATCTTACGTGGGAAACAGAAGAGTTGATGAGAACCCGCTACCCTCGTTTGTTTGACCAAGACCAGATTCCGAGGACAGAATTTCTTTAAGGGGGGTGGATTTGTAACAGACTAAAACCTGGGCTAGTTGTAAGTGGACTATTTTGTCCTTAGGATTTTATTATGTGCTTTATATGCTTTTAATTTTAATTACGTGAATAGTGTTATTTTATTATTTGCTTAAGACCAGTTTGTGACAAGGGTGTAACGACCCAGATTTTTTCCAATCGTTTTATACTTATGAGATTAATATTTACATAAATTAAACCTTACCAACATGATAAGCAATCCAAATTGTTGAGACTTGTGTTTTTGAAAAGAGTTTTACACAACGTTTGACCGTCCAATTTGACCGATGATATCACGAACTATATAACATACGATAATTATACGTTTGTGTATATATATGTATTTATATATATTTAAAATGATCTAAGGATGGTTTAACATCTCATTGTGTACTAATGACAATGAGTTATAAGTATATTTTGAAACTACTAACTTAAGTTTTCAAAACGATAACTATACGTAACATTCTTTGATATATATACTTATAACCTATAATGCTTATACATGTATCGTATATATAATGTATTTAATCACTTTTTAAGGACTTAAATACATAAAACAATATAAGTATATTCACAAAAGATAGCTATATTTGAATTCTCATTCCGTTTCCTCAAGATTTCTATACGTATATCTAGGGTATATGTACCCGTATCATACCCAGCTTCTATATGTATTTACTATTGGTATATACACATCAAATCAACATCCTAATCAACATTATTACTGCCCTAGATATGAGGTAACTAGGATTTGTCAAGTAGCATGAATTATTAGTAAGAAAACAAAATTTGGAATCATTTTCTTTCTTTATAAACAAAAAACGTTTTTATGAATGAACACCATTTCTTCACTCCATTTTCTCATACCTACACCCTCATTTCTCTCTCAAAATACTCCTAACTTCATACTTGATCATCTCCAAGCATTTTCCCCATCATTTAGCTTCAATTACAAGCCTTAAACACCATAAGAAAACTCTTTCAAGAACATATAAAAATAACCACCCATTTGAAGAAGTATACTTCCAACCTTTTGATCTAACTCCACCACTCTTTGATTCCAAGATTTTTTCTTATCTCTTACAGTAACTTTGTCCAAGTAACTTGAGGTAGTAACCTTGTTCATAATCTTGTTCGATTCATAATTATATAGCTATATTATTTTATGTTGTAAAATTTTAACAACAAGAACATAGTTTGAATGATTTCAAACTTGTTTGCAAACTAAATAGATCCTTCTAACTTAACTTTTAAAACACTTCAAGACCTTTGATATATCATAATGATATGCTAACTTAACAAGATATTACTTGGTTTTACAAAGAACACCTTAAAAACTGAATCTACATCGTCGGAGTGCAACCGGGGGCTGTTTTGGGTTGGATAATTAAAAACCATCTTGAACTTTGAATTGGAAGTTCATGTTCTGGAAAAATGATATTTCTTATGAATATGTTAACACATAAAAATTTCATGGTTTAACTCAAAGTGTAAGTATTTTTAGAAAAATGATCATTAAATGTTGTTTTTATGATGGAAAATGATCACTTTCATAAGTTTTACCAAAGTTTGACCTATAACCTGTGATTTCGAATAAAAACTAAGGTATTTTCGGTTCATATTCTTAAAATTTGACTCGATCCAAGGAAGTGGCAAGTTGAACCAACAAAAACGGAATTGTAATGAAGAAACTACGACTAAAACAACATTGGGTATCCGAAGCTAGTTTAGCTACGAAAATATTTGGAGATAAAGTAAATTAATCATATCTTTTCTAATTAATATGATATTTTATATATAATTACTTATGATTTGATTTTATATATTTCAGGACCACCCGTAAACAACACGAGAAGATTAATCATAAGACCTCATGATTGTACGCAACACGTCATTTGACAACACGGTACTTTATGTACGCAACACGTCATTTGACAACATGGTACCATGGGTCGAGATTAATTCTGATCAATACGAATACGATGGGGTCTTTATTTATTTTATTGAGCTACTAATTGTGGACCACTAATACCGGACTGCTAACTACGGACTAAGAAATATTAAAAGTATTATAAGTATATATATATATATATATATATATATATATATATATATATATATATATATATATATATATATGTAACGATTAATTGAAAAGAAAATATGATGATATATTATATATATATGGTTAGGTTCGTGATATCTATCGGAGACCAAGTCGAGTTAAATATCTTCAAGGCAAAAGTGAGTATATAGCCCCACTTTTAAACTCTAAATATTTCGGGATGAGAATACATGCATTTTATGATTTACGTTATGGACACAAGTGAAAAAAAAAATATATTCTACGTTGAGTTGTACCACTGGCATACTTCCCTGTAGCTTGGTAACTACTATTTACATGTGGTATTGTAAACGCGAATCCTGTTGATAGATCTATCGGGCCTGACAACCCCAACCGGACTGGACGACCAGTATTCAACGGTTGCACAGTACTTCGTTTCGGTGACTACACTTGGTACAGTGTAGTGAGATTTCATAATAAAGGGAATATGCGACGTTGATTAAATGTTAAGTATGGTTATCAAGTGCTCAACCACTTAGAATGTTTTTATTAAAACGTTTATGTATATGAAATCTTGTGGTCTATATTTTTAACGCTGCTAGCATTAAACCTATATCTCACCAACTTTATGTTGACGTTTAAAGCATGTTTATTATTAGGTTCCTAGAAGTCTTCTGCTGTTTGAATATATGTTAGAGAAACCATGTGCATGGAGTCATACATGTTTTATTCGAGGAAGCATTGCATTCACAAAATTAGCACCGTGTATTTATTTTGACTGCATTGTCAACGGAAGTATTCTTGTAAACTGTTATTTACGATGATTGTCTATATGTAGAAATCATCAGATGTCGAAAACATTGAATTTTAAATATTCATTTATGGTATATCTTTTCAAAAGAATGCAATGTTTATAAAACGTATCATATAGAGGTCAAATGCCTCGCGATGTACTCATATGTTATTTTATTCGTCTCTATGGATTGGGTCGGGTCATTTCATGTGGTATCAGAGCGGTGGTCTTAGCGAACCAGGTCTGCATTAGTGTGTCTAACTGATAAGTCGTTAGGTTGCATTAGTGAGTCTGGACTTCGACCGTGTCTGCATGTCAAAATTTTGCTTATCATTTTGTGTCGAAAATCATCTACTTATCATCTGTAGGAAATTACCTGCTTATCAACTTAAGTCTAAACGCATCTTACTGCATTCATTGCATGAATGGTGTATAGACAAAATTCATATCTTAGCGTATTTGCTAATTCATATCTACGCGTATCTGTTACTGCAAACTTTGTCTGACATATTCCGTAAATCTCTCCGTAATCTATGAGATCTTTTGTTCTATATATGTGGATATTCTATATAATTAGAATACCACCCGACAGCCATAAAATCATTTCATATTGAAAAATCCTTTATTCAATCATACGAAATGGAACTCGTCACTAGTTGAAGTCCCTCGGATTCCGATATGGAATACCACTCAAGCTCCGAAAGCAGTGTGACCGGAATGGATCAACCAATCAGTCATCATCAATTTTGGATGGATTGGGGATGGGTTCGTAGCCTCCTCAATCATTGGAGACAAGAAGAAGGTGATCCCTTCCATCCACCAAATTACCCTCTTGACGATGAACCTGAAGCACTTACCGGCGAACCTGTTCGAGAAGCCATTTTCTCTCTCATTTCCAGAGTATCTCGTCATGATTATATACTACATCAAATTCTAGATTTTATTTATCCACTCGTCTGAACCGACAATCACCCCGGTGTAATAGAAGAAGTCAACAAGCTTCGCACTCGGGTAGTGGCTTCGGAGAATACGGTACAAAGGTTACAAACACCATCAGCAGCATCAGCAGCATAACCAGTACCGTCAATAACATCAAAATCGCAAGCCTCAATACCCTAAGCACCAGCAGCATCACCAGCATCAACGTTATCACCATCATCAACATCAACAGGATCATTACCACCACCAACAATCACATCCCCATCACACGCCTCAATATCACCATCCGTACCTCGGATATCAACGTCACACGCACCATAGATACCAAGAAGTACCAACAACAACAAACGATGAAGTATTGATTCATAACTTCACCGGAGAAATATTCTATGGTGATTATGTAATCTCTAAAGACATAGAGATTACCTATTTCTGCCTTAACCATAAATCAGAAGAGTGGACAGAAATGATAAAAGGAAGAGTAGAAACCCCGACAAGAATGATGCGTAAGGTACAAGCTAGACTTGTTTTACCAACAGCATCAGCAGTACCCTTAGCCTCACCAGCATAGTCAGTGCTGTCAACATCGTTAGAATCGTCAGCAACTTTAACATCACAAGCTCCACTAGTTCAAGAATAACCATGGACATCATCAATAACGCGTATATTGCATCAACGAGTTATGAAGTATTAACTCATTCTTCTGAAGAATTTATATAAATATTTTATATATATGAATTCGGAAACCAAAATAAATCTTTTCGTACTAAGCTATTAAGTATGAATTGAAAAAGGGTAGATACTACTCGTTTAAATTCATACTACAAATATACAATGATGTACGTCCTTCGTCAGCAACTTAATCATTGTTAACTACAATCCCTGTTTCAATTCAATGAATTTCGTTTTATAATAAACCAAGTGTATTATTCAATAATATGTTTGATTTTACACTTTCATCTTCAATGTACTCGAAGCTTACTGGGGAACAACATTCATATCTTGCGAAGTTAGCAAGAGTTCAATGAGTATCAGCATGATTCACTAAGGAAATATATATAAGAATAAATAATGAAGTGTTGATCCATAACTTCATTAATATTCTGTGAAGAATATGTGGTTCCTAATCATTTTAGAGATTACTTATTCTAGCTCAAACCGAAAATCAAATGAGTCTAATATTATATTGACTTATTAAATTCATGATTACATCTGAAGAAGATATATATGTACATATATTTTCATAAAGATTGTAATAAATTTCTCTGGTACAAAACATTACTTGTGAAATTTTTTTTAACGGGTAGGTAATACCCGAGAGATATATAAATTCACAATTAATATGATTATATTCTTCGACTCTGATTCAACAATCATCAACTATACTCACTACCTTCACAATAATATACATTCTTTCATAGAAATCAAAACAACCATTCTCATCCAAATTTGATTACGACAAAAAGAAATCCAAGTCAAGACTTAACAGAAGACATCACTCTTAGGACTCTTACGTCTTTCAAAACTATACTTTGACTTCAAAACTATGCTAGAACATCATTCGATTCTTGGAACCCAGAAAAATATTTGTATCATTCAAAGTCCTAAAACATCATATGTATATTAACAATTACAATCTATGATCAAACCCTTCGAAATTCCTGAAGACACTTCAAATAATGGACAATCGAGATGATGATCCAACCACACATTACCCGCAGTCTTGCACCTGAAAAGCTCTCGAAACCAAGGACATAATTTAACACGTATTCGCGTTAAATCTTTTAGCATTTATTAGCAAAAATAACTTTGCGATTCCTTTTCAAAATAGTAAATTTTGTCATAGTTTCAGCAAGTCAACCTCGACTTTCCATTCGAAGTAGCCTTATTATAACCTGTAATACATACGATTACCCTTTTGTTACCAGGGAACCTTTTATATTCCACGACATTATCAGCAGATGTACCAGCAACTCGTTACCCCTTTGGCGGAATCAACAATTGGTATTTTGAAATTTCGCAGCATTTCTATTTCGGCAGTTATATATATATATATATATATATATATATATATATATATATATATATATATATATATATATATATATATATATATATATATATATACAACGTCTATCCCCAAGAATTACATATTTCAAATGTGAAGTTTCTGAAAAATGCTCCAGTCTACGAATTAGTGCTATTAAGTTTTGGAAAAGACTGATAAAGTGGTAAAGACAGTAGACAACAATTACGGTCAGAAGTTTGACAATAAAGAATAATAGATTGGAAAAGCTCGAACGAAAAATTTGGTACTGGAAAATGGATTGAGCAAAGTATAAAGGAGGTCGTGGACAAATCACAATGACGAAATCTACCTTCAAAGGATTCAAATGATTCAGTGTCTACTGAAACCGTTAGTAAGAACCTTACTCCTTATTCTAAACCTTCACAGACAGATTTTCCGCGTCATTCCCTGATCTTAGATATTCTAAGATATCATCGTATTTTTCATTATAAATATCTCCGATATTCCTGAAGATATATTCCCAACTATCCTCATCAAAAATCATTTATCTCTTCACAATATTTGCGTTACAACATAAAAGAAGCTGTGTTAGTTTCTAAATTCTGAAAAATTCGAGTTTAAAATATGAATGTTTTGAAGTAGTGTTGGAAACTGAAGTATGAATTAGTATAATATAATGACACTTGATCAACGTGATTATATTACAGTAATTCATGCTGAGTTTCTAAATGGAACATAATGATTCACAGATCATAACGTCATCATGTGCAATGTTACACAACTCTTACATTCTACCCAATCTCCAAACATATTAAGAACATATCTCCTTGATAATTCTATCTTTTCGGACATTCTGGTAACTTACCAAATCCAGATCGTGCAATTACTATTTCCTTCTTAGAACATTAACTATGTTTATTTCAAAATCCATACCTACGAATTCCGGACCATTATTCGCTTGACTCGAAGTCGGGAAGAGGAAACAGAAGTATGGAACTGTTGAATATAAAAGAAAATATAAAGCTCAACAACAACAAATAAATTACAAACCGTGTATATCAATACGTATTGCAACGTAAAGGCACAGGAGAATTAACAATACTATAACCCCAAGGTAATAGTAGAAATAAATAAAATCCTCCGGAGGTAGATGAAAAAGAAGAATGACAGAGATGAAAGTTAAGAGTATATCCAGGATCAGTACTGGATGAAGCATACTGATAAATGTTTTAAAGTATGAATTGAGGGAGGAAGAATAGAAGGTATGAGTTGTAAGGAAATGAAGGGAGGTGGATTTATAGTAAAAGATCTGACAGAGCAATCAAAATAGATGATCGCATTTAAAGCGGATTATAATTTCCTTGATTATCGAAGAATCAAATCTCATTATGAAGATTTTACTCCAAATCTCTTGAACTTGGAAATCAATCCTATCTACGTCAAAAGATATGACGAATCTATACCTACTCATTTCACCCTTTGGTGATAGCCTCACTCATACTCTTCACAAAAATCAAATTGCTTTATCAATATTACTTGATGATAATAAAACCCTAATTTCTAACTCGTATACGTCATGAAAACATACTTATTGTCAGCCATGACCATCCCATTCAAATTTCGGGACGAAATTTATTTAACGGGTAGGTACTGTAATGACCCAGATTTTTTCCAATCGTTTTATACTTATGAGATTAATATTTACATAAATTAAACCTTACCAACATGATAAGCAATCCAAATTATTGAGACTTGTGTTTTTGAAAAGAGTTTTACACAACGTTTGACCGTCCAATTTGACCGATGATATCACGAACTATATAACATACGATAATTATATGTTTGTGTATATATATGTATTTATATATATTTAACATGATCTAAGGATGGTTTAACATCTCATTGTTTACTAATGACAATGAGTTATAAGTATATTTTGAAACTACTAACTTAAGTTTTCAAAACGATAACTATACGTAACATTCTTTGATATATATACTTATAACCTATAATGCTTATACATGTATCGTATATATAATGTATTTAATCACTTTTTAAGGACTTAAATACATAAAACAATATAAGTATATTCACAAAAGATAGCTATATTTGAATTCTCATTCCGTTTCCTCAAGATTTCTATACGTATATCTAGGGTATATGTACCCGTATCATACCCAGCTTCTATATGTATTTACTATTGGTATATACACATCAAATCAACATCCTAATCAACATTATTACTGCCCTAGATATGAGGTAACTAGGATTTGTCAAGTAGCATGAATTATTAGTAAGAAAACAAAATTTGGAATCATTTTCTTTCTTTATAAACAAAAAACGTTTTTATGAATGAACACCATTTCTTCACTCCATTTTCTCATACCTACACCCTCATTTCTCTCTCAAAATACTCCTAACTTCATACTTGATCATCTCCAAGCATTTTCCCCATCATTTAGCTTCAATTACAAGCCTTAAACACCATAAGAAAACTCTTTCAAGAACATATAAAAATAACCACCCATTTGAAGAAGTATACTTCCAACCTTTTGATCTAACTCCACCACTCTTTGATTCCAAGATTTTTTCTTATCTCTTACAGTAACTTTGTCCAAGTAACTTGAGGTAGTAACCTTGTTCATAATCTTGTTCGATTCATAATTATATAGCTATATTATTTTATGTTGTAAAATTTTAACAACAAGAACATAGTTTGAATGATTTCAAACTTGTTTGCAAACTAAATAGATCCTTCTAACTTAACTTTTAAAACACTTCAAGACCTGTAATATATCATAATGATATGCTAACTTAACAAGATATAACTTGGTTTTACAAAGAACACCTTAAAAACTGAATCTACATCGTCGGAGTGCAACCGGGGGCCGTTTTGGGTTGGATAATTAAAAACCATCTTGAACTTTGAATTGGAAGTTCATGTTCTGGAAAAATGGTATTTCTTATGAATATGTTAACACATAAAAATTTCATGATTTAACTCAAAGTGTAAGTATTTTTAGAAAAATGATCATTAAATGTTGTTTTTATGATGGAAAATGATCACTTTCATAAGTTTTACCAAAGTTTAACCTATAACCTGTGATTTCGAATAAAAAATAACTTATTTTCAGTTCATATTCTTAAAATTTGACTCGATCCAAGGAAGTGGCAAGTTGAACCAACAAAAACGGAGTTGTAATGAAGAAACTACGACTAAAACAAGATTGGGTATCCGAAGCTAGTTTAGCTACGAAAATATTTGGAGATAAAGTAAATTAATCATATCTTTTCTAATTATTATGATATTTTATATATAATTACTTATGATTTGATTTTATATATTTCAGGACCACCTGTAAACAACACGAGAAGATTAATCATAAGACCTCATGATTGTACGCAACACGTCATTTGACAACACGGTACTTTATGTACGCAACACGTCATTTGACAACATGGTACCATGGGTCGAGATTAATTCTGATCAATACGAATACGATGGGGTCTTTATTTATTTTATTGAGCAACTAATTGTGGACCACTAATATCGGACTGCTAACTACGGACTAAGAAAATATTAAAAGTATTAGAAGTATATATATATATATATATATATATATATATATATATATATATATATATATATATATATATATATATATATTTATATATATATATATATATATATATATAACGATTACTTAAAAAGAAAATATGTTGATATATTATATATATATGGTTAGGTTCGTGATATCTATCGGAGACCAAGTCGAGTTAAATACCTTCAAGGCAAAAGTGAGTATATAGTCCCACTTTTAAACTCTAAATATTTCGGGATGAGAATACATGCATTTTATGATTTACGTTATGGACACAAGTGAAAAAAAAATATATTCTACGTTGAGTTGTACCACTGGCATACTTCCCTATAGCTTGGTAACTACTATTTACATGTGGTATTGTAAACGCGAATCCTGTTGATAGATCTATCGGGCCTGACAACCCCAACCGGACTGGATGACCAGTATTCAACGGTTGCACAGTACTTCATTTCGGTGACTACACTTGGTACAGTGTAGTGAGATTTCATAATAAAGGGAATATGCGACGTTGATTAAATGTTAAGTATGGTTATCAAGTGCTCAACCACTTAGAATATTTTTATTAAAATGTTTATGTATATGAAATCTTGTGTTCTATATTTATAACGCTGCTAGCATTAAACCTATATCTCACCAACTTTATGTTGACGTTTAAAGCATGTTTATTCTCAGGTTCCTAGAAGTCTTCCGCTGTTTGAATATATGTTAGAGAAACCATGTGCATGGAGTCATACATGTTTTATTCGAGGAAGCATTGCATTCACAAAATCATCACCGTGTATTTATTTTGACTGCATTGTCAACGGAAGTATTCTTGTAAACTGTTATTTACGGTGATTGTCTATATGTAGAAATCATCAGATGTCGAAAACATTGAATTTTAAATATTCATTTATGGTATATCTTTTCAAAAGAATGCAATGTTTATAAAACGTATCATATAGAGGTCAAATGCCTCGCGATGTACTCATATGTTATTGTATTCGTCCCTATGGATCGGGTCGGGTCATTTCAAAGGGTCACAGAACAGGTTTGTTTATTTAATTTGGACTTCGTTAGGGTCGCCTAACGAGGTACGTAAGATTTCAGATAACTGGTAAATACCCGTGTGTGATGGGTTTTAACCCAAATAAGTGGGTATTACTTGTTTCATTCCACATTTTCTAGATTTTTCCCCAAAATCACTCCCGTACCTAACTTCTTCTTCCTCTTGAACCCTAATTCACTAAATCTCGATTTGAAGTCTAATTTGTGTTAGAAATCGATTCTTTGTGTTTTACTGATTCAAACAAGGTAAAAATCATGTGTTTTCATGCTTGAATTTGTGTAAAAATGGAGTTTTTGTGCTAGGTTTTACAAAAGTGGGTTTTGATGTCAAAATTGCTTAATTTGTTGTTGTTTTGATGTAATGTTTGTGGGTTTATGTCCCAAAAGGTTTTATAAATAAGATGTGATGAGTTTTGAGGTTTAAAACGAGTATATGGTCGAGATTTGGTATTTTTGGCTCAAACCTGTAGTGACCCGAACTTTTCCATGTTTATATATATATTAAATGAAATTGTTATTTACATGATTAAGTGTTTCCAACATGTTAAGCAATCAAACTTGTTAAGACTTGATTAATTGAAATAGGTTTCATATAGACAATTGACCACCCAAGTTGACCGGTGATTCACGAACGTTAAAACTTGTAAAAACTATACGATGACATATATATGGTTATACATATAGTTAACATGATTTTATTATAAGTATGTATCTCATTAGGTATTTTAACAATGAGTTATATACATAAAAATGAGACTATTAATTTAAGAAACTCGAAAACGATATATATAACGATTATCGTTATAACAACGTCTTACTAGGTACATATGAATCATATTAAGATATTGATACACTTGGTTAATTATGTTAAATGATAAGTAAATATATTATTAAGTGTATTAACAATGAAATACATATGTAAAAAATAAGACTACTAACTTAATGATTTCGAAACGAGACATATATGTAACGATTATCGTTGTAACCACATTTAACTGTATATATATCATACTAAGATATATTATATATCATAATATCATGATAATATAACAATTTAACATCTCATTTGTTATAATAAACAATGGGTTAACAACATTCAACAAGATCGTTAACCTAAAGGTTTCAAAACAACGTTTACATGTAACGACTAACGATGACTTAACGACTCAGTTAAAATGTATATACATGTAGTGTTTTAATATGTATTCATACACTTTTGAAAGACTTCAAGACACTTATCAAAATACTTCTACTTAACAAAAATGCTTACAATTACATCCTCGTTCAGTTTCATCAACAATTTTACTCGTATGCACCCGTATTCGTACTCGTACAATACACAGCTTTTAATGTATGTACTATTGGTATATATACTCCAATTATCAGCTCTTAGCAGCCCATGTGAGTCACCTAACACATGTGGGAACCATCATTTGATAACTAGCATGAAATATCTCATAAAATTACAAAAATATGAGTAATCATTCATGACTTATTTACATGAAAACAAAATTACATAACTTTTATATCTAATCCATACACCAACGACCAAAAACACCTACAAACACTTTCATTCTTTAATTTTCTTCATCTAATTGATCTCTCTCAAGTTCTATCTTTAAGTTCTAAGTGTTCTTCATAAATTCCAAAAGTTCTAGTTTCATAAAATCAAGAATACTTCCAAGATTGCAAGTTTACTTCCAAGTTTTCTAAATCCATTCCAAGTAATCATCCAAGATCAAGAAACCTTTGTTACTTACAGTAGGTTATCTTTCTAATACAAGGTAATAATCATATTTAAACTTTAATTCAATTTCTATAACTATAACAATCTTATTTCGAGTAGAAATCTTACTTGAAATTGTTTTCGTGTCATGATTCTGCTTCAAGAACTTTCAAGCCATACAAGGATCCTTTGAAGCTAGATCTATTTTTCTCATTTCCAGTAGGTTTATCCAAGGAACTTGAGGTAGTAATGATGTTCATAACATCATTCGATTCATACATATAAAGCTATCTTATTCGAAGGTTTAAACTTGTAATCACTAGAATATAGTTTAGTTAATTCTAAACTTGTTCGCAAATAAAAGTTAATCCTTCTAACTTGACTTTTAAAATCAACTAAACACATGTTCTATATCTATATGATATGCTAACTTAATGATTTAAAACCTGGAAACACGAAAAACACCGTAAAACCGGATTTACGCCGTCATAGTAACACCGCGGGCTGTTTTGGGTTAGTTAATTAAAAAAACTATGATAAACTTTGATTTAAAAGTTGTTATTCTGGAAAAATGATTTTTATTATGAACATGAAACTATATCCAAAAATTATGGTTAAACTCAAAGTGGAAGTATGTTTTCTAAAATGGTCATCTAGACGTTGTTCTTTCGACTGAAATGACTACCTTTACAAAAATGACTTGTAACTTATTTTTTTGACTATAAACCTATACTTTTTCTGTTTAGATTCATAAAATAGAGTTCAATATGAAACCATAGCAATTTGATTCACTCAAAACGGATTTAAAATGAAGAAGTTATGGGTAAAACAAGATTAGATAATTTTTCTCATTTTAGCTACGTGAAAATTGGTAACAAATCTATTCCAACCATAACTTAATCAACTTGTATTGTATATTATGTAATCTTGAGATACCATAGACACGTATACAATGTTTCGACCTATCATGTCGACACATCTATATATATTTCGGAACAACCATAGACACTCTATATGTGAATGTTGGAGTTAGCTATACAGGGTTGAGGTTGATTCCAAAATATATATAGTTTGAGTTGTGATCAATACCGAGATACGTAAACACTGGGTCATGGATTGATTCAAGATAATATTTATCGATTTATTTCTATACATCTAACTGTGGACAACTAGTTGTAGGTTACTAACGAGGACAGCTGACTTAATAAACTTAAAACATCAAAATATATTAAAAGTGTTGTAAATATATTTTGAACATACTTTGATATATATGTATATATTGTTATAGGTACGTGAATCAATCAGTGGCCAAGTCTTACTTCCCGACGAAGTAAAAATCTGTGAAAGTGAGTTATAGTCCCACTTTTAAAATCTAATATTTTTGGGATGAGAATACATGCATGTTTTATAAATGATTTACAAAATAGACACAAGTACGTGAAACTATATTCTATGGTTGAATTATCGAAATTGAATATGCCCCTTTTTATTAAGTCTGGTAATCTAAGAATTAGGGAGTAGACACCCTAATTGACGCGAATCCTAAAGATAGATCTATTGGGCCTAACAAACCCCATCCAAAGTACCGGATGCTTTAGTACTTCGAAATTTATATCATATCCGAAGGGTGTCCCGGAATGATGGGGATATTCTTATATATGCATCTTGTTAATGTCGGTTACTAGGTGTTCCCCATATGAATGATTTTTATCTCTATGTATGGGATGTGTATTGAAATATGAAATCTTGTGGTCTATTGTTACGATTTGATATATATAGTTTAAACCTATAACTCACCAACATTTTTGTTGACGTTTAAAGCATGTTTATTCTCAGGTGAATACTAAGAGCTTCCGCTGTTGCATACTAAAATAAGGACAAGATTTGGAGTCCATGTTTGTATGATATTGTGTAAAAACTGCATTCAAGAAACTGATTTCGATGTAACATATTTGTATTGTAAACCATTATGTAATGGTCGTGTGTAAACAGGATATTTTAGATTATCATTATTTGATAATCTACGTAAAGCTTTTTAAACCTTTATTTATGAAATAAAGGTTATGGTTTGTTTTAAAAATGAATGCAGTCTTTGAAAAACGTCTCATATAGAGGTCAAAACCTCGCAACAAAATCAATTAATATGGAACGTTTTTAATCAATAAGAACGAGACATTTCAGTTGGTATTCGAGCGTTGGTCTTAGAGAACCAGAAAATTTGCATTAGTGTGTCTTATCGAGTTTGTTAGGATGCATTTGTGAGTCTGGACTTCGACCGTGTTTTCTTTAAAAATGATTGCTTAACATTTTTGTTGGAAACTATATATTATTAACATGTATATATTATGTGATATATTAATCTCTTAACATGTTTGATATTATGTGATAGATGTCTACCTCTAGCACAAATCCCATTGACTCACCTAATAATAACGAAGAGATGAATATATATTGGACTGATTCACAAGTTCCCGAAGAAGAACCGGAAGAAGAATCAGAACCGGAAGAAGAATCAGAACCGGAAGAGGAGGAACCGGAGGAGGAAATAGAACCGGTGGGGGAAATAATAAAACGGTTAAGTAAAAGAAAATCCTCAACCAACCGACCAAGGTTAATTATGGTCAATGGTGTTTCCGCCAAGGAAGCAAAATATTGGGAGGATTACCAATTCTCCGATGAATCGGATTTCGACGAGAATTCTGATGATGTTATAGAAATTACCCCAACTGAATTTAAAAAGGCAAAAGAAAATAATAAGGGAAAGGGCATAAAAATAGAGAAATCTAATTCCAACCCCGATGAACTTTATATGTATCGTCAACCCCCGAAGCCCTTAAGTTGTAACAATGACCCGGGAACCTCTAAACCAACAGGTTTTTCTAAACCGTCGTGGAAAACGACAGCTCGTATTAGGGGAACATCATATATCCCTAGAAACTTGGCAAAACGAACCAAAACTGAAGAAGAAGAAACGAGCGAGTCGGAATAAGATAGTTGTATTCGTGTGGTGTAATATATGTAATATAGTGTGCTTATGCTTTATGATATATGTAAAAATTGCTTGTATTAATAAGTATTTTTTTTATGAATCTAACTCTTGTCTATTTTACAGTATAAAAACACAAAATAGATAGACAACCCAATATTTTAAGAGACCTACCCGGAGACATGATTGATGAAATCTTGTCTAGAGTCGGTCAGAATTCTTCGGCACAACTATTTACGGCGAAATCAGTTTGTAAGACATTCGAAGAACGTTCCAAGAATGTCTTGGTTTATAAGAGACTTTCGTTTGAAAGATGGGGGATATCACATTGGGAAACCCATAAGTTACGATGTGTTTACTTTGACGCATATATTGCGGGGAACCCAAATGCTATTTTACGCAACGGGTTAAGAAATTATTTTGACTCAATGTATCCGAATATAGGACTTCATGATTTAGAAAAAGCGGCTAACATGCAACATAAAGAAACATGCTATGCTTACGGGTTAGTAATGTTCGCTTCTCACCAAAGTGAGAAAAAGAACATCGAGCAACAACTATTAAACAAAACGTTCCCACAAGTGACGGAGTCGGTAATTTTGGTAAGAAATGAGGTTTTTAGGTTATTACGAGACTGTTGGTCATTACGTAACCCTCGTCCCTTTGACGACATTACAACACGCTGTCTTATCAACGGCCATAACAGTTATGTTCCACAAGACCAAGGATGGGAAGTAGTCCTAGTAAAACCAGAATCCATGACTTGTTTCTGGACGTATGAATTACGTGTCTTTATTGCCTTTGCTGAACGACTTGTGTACTAGCTAGAATTATCTTCACAACTATCTTGTATCAAAGTTATTGTGTGCAATATTTCATGCTTTATGTAAAATAAACGGTGTTGTAAGTTTGTAAAATATTGTATAAAAGTTTGAACGCGAAATATTATTATAATCAGTTTTTCATATAGAATTGTAGTAGTTGAATTGTATATTAGCTACTAAGTATGAACTTAACGGGTAGGTACTACCCGAATTTAAACTTATAAAATGCTAATATGAAGAAAAAGCTTTTATAAATGAGTTCATATTATGCTACAAAATACTATTAACTACTCTTAATATTCTGTATGATTAACTTGTTCCATTTGACTATTTTGAAGGAAATGGCACCGACTACTCGACACACCGTGAATATGAGCGAAGAGGAATTTCGTGCCTTTCTTGCTTCAAACATAGCCGCAGTACAGGCTGCGCTACATACCAACAATAACCTTGGATCTAGCAGTACAGGAAATTGTGTAGGATGCACCTATAAAGAATTCACTGCCTTCAAACCTTTCGAATTTGATGGAACCGAAGGACCGATCGGATTGAAACGATGGACCGAGAAGGTCGAATCGGTGTTTACCATAAGTAAGTGTACTGAAGAGGACAAAGTGAAGTACGCTACGCATACCTTCACAGGTTCTTCGTTAACATGGTGGAATACCTATCTAGAGCAAGTGGGACAAGATGATGCGTACGCACTACCATGGTCAGCATTCAAGCACTTGATGAATGAGAAGTACCGTCCCAGAACCGAGGTCAATAAGCTCAAGACAGAACTTAGAGGGTTACGAACCCAAGGATTTGATATTACCACGTACGAAAGACGATTCACAGAATTGTGCCTATTGTGTTCGGGAGCGTTCGAAGATGAGGAAGAGAAGATCGACGCGTTTGTGAAAGAATTACCGGAAAGAATCCAAGAAGATATAAGTTCACACAAGCCCGCCTCCATACAACAGGCATGTAGAATGGCTCACAAACTAGTGAACCAGATTGAGGAAAGAATAAAAGAACAGACGGCTGAAGAGGCCAATGTGAAGCAAGTCAAAAGAAAGTGGGAAGAAAACGGTGATAAGAATCACCAATATAACAACAACAGCAATTACAATAATAATCGCAACAATTATCCCAACAATCGCAATATCAACCGCAACTACAACAAACGGCCCAACAACAACAACAACAACAACAACAATAACAACAACAACAACAACAACAACAACAACAACAACAATAACAACAACAACAACAACAACAACAACAACAACAACTACAACAATCATCCCAACAACAATAACAACCGCAACAACAACAACAACAACAACAATCAGAAGCAGCTATGCCAAAGGTGTGAAAAGTATCACTCGGGGTTCTGCACCAAATTTTGCAACAAGTGTAAAAGAAATGGTCATAGCACGGCGAAGTGTGAGGTCTATGGACCAGGGGTTAACAGAATGAAAGGAACAAATGGTGTCAGAACGAGTAATGGCGGAGCAAGTAGTGTTGGAGCAAGTTATGCCAATGTAGTTTGTTATAAATGTGGAAAACCGGGCCACATTATTAGAAATTGCCCGAACCAGGAGAACACGAATGAACAAGGCCGCGGAAGAGTTTTCAATATTAATGCGGCAGAGGCACAGGAAGACCCGGAGCTTGTTACGGGTACGTTTTTATTGACAATAAATCTGCTTACGTTTTATTTGATTCGGGTGCGGATAGAAGATATATGAGTAGAGATTTTTGTGCTAAATTAAGTTGTCCATTGACGCCGTTGGATAGTAAATTTTTACTCGAATTAGCAAACGGTAAATTAATTTCAGCAGATAACATATGCCGGAATAGAGAAATTAAACTGGGTAGCGAAATATTTAAGATTGATTTGATACCAGTAGAGTTAGGGAGTTTTGACTGAAGAAGGTAAAAGCAAAGATCGTATGTTATAAAAATGCAATTCGCATTGTACGAGAAGAAGGAGAACCCTTAATGGTGTACGGAGAAAAGGGCAACATGAAGCTACATCTTATTAGTAATTTGAAGGCACAAAAACTAATAAGAAAAGGTTGCTATGCTGTTCTAGCACACATCGAGAAAGTACAAACTGAAGAAAAGAGCATCAATGATGTTCCCGTCGTAAAAGAATTTCCCGATGTATTTCCGAAAGAATTATCGGGACTACCTCCACATCGATCTGTTGAATTTCAAATAGATCTTGTACCAGGAGCTGCACCAATAGCTCGTGCTCCTTATAGACTCGCACCCAGCGAGATGAAAGAACTGCAAAGCCAACTGCAAGAACTATTAGAACGTGGTTTCATTCGACCAAGCACATCGCCATGGGGAGCTCCTGTTTTGTTTGTCAAGAGGAAGGATGGTACATTTAGGTTGTGTATTGACTACAGAGAGTTGAACAAACTTACCATCAAAAACCGTTATCCACTGTCGAGAATTGACGACTTATTTGATCAACTACAAGGCTCGTCGGTTTATTCTAAGATCGATTTACGTTCTGGATATCATCAAATGCGAGTAAAGGAGGATGATATTCCAAAAACTGCTTTTAGGACGCGTTATGGTCATTACGAGTTTATGGTTATGCCGTTTGGATTGACTAACGCACCAGCTGTGTTCATGGACCTTATGAACCGAGTGTGTGGGCCATATCTTGACAAGTTTGTCATTATTTTCATCGATGACATACTTATTTACTCAAAGAATGATCAAGAGCACGAAGAACATTTGAGAAAAGTGCTAGAAGTATTGAGGAAAGAAAAACTATACGCTAAGTTTTCAAAGTGTGCATTTTGGTTGGAAGAAGTTTAATTCCTCGGTCACATAGTGAACAAAGAAGGTATCCAGGAGGACCCGGCAAAGATCGAAACAGTTGAAAAGTGGGAAACCCCAAAAACTCCGAAGCATATACGTCAATTTTTAGGATTGGCTGGTTACTACAGAAGATTCATCCAAAATTTCTCCAAAATAGCAAAACCCTTGACTGCATTAACGCATAAAGGGAAGAAATTTGAATGGAAGGATGAACAAGAGAAGGCGTTTCAATTATTGAAGAAAAAGCTAACTACGGCACCTATATTGTCATTGCCTGAAGGGAATGATGATTTTGTGATTTATTGTGACGCATCAAAGCAACGTCTCGGTTGTGTATTAATGCAACGGACGAAGGTGATTGCTTATGCGTCTAGACAATTGAAGATTCATGAGCAAAATTATACGACGCATGATTTGGAATTAGGCGCGGTTGTTTTTGCATTAAAGACTTGGAGGCACTACTTATATGGGTCAAAAGTATTATATATACCGACCATAAAAGTCTTCAACACATATTTAATCAGAAACAACTGAATATGAGGCAGCGTAGGTGGATTGAATTGTTGAATGATTACGACTTTGAGATTCGTTACCACCCGGGGAAGGCAAATGTGGTAGCCGATGCCTTGAGCAGAAAGGACAGAGAACCCATTCGAGTAAAATCTATGAATATAATGATTCACACTAACCTTACTACTCAAATAAAGGAGGCGCAACAAGGAGTTTTAAAAGAGGGAAATTTAAAGGATGAAATACCCAAAGGATCGGAGAAGCATCTTAATATTCGGGAAGACGGAACCCGGTATAGGGCTGAAAGAATTTGGGTACCAAAATTTGGAGATATGAGAGAAATGGTACTTAGAGAAGCTCATAAAACCAGATACTTAATACATCCTGGAACGGGGAAGATGTACAAGGATCTTAAGAAACATTTTTGGTGGCCAGGTATGAAAGCCGATATTGCTAAATATGTAGGAGAATGTTTGATGTGTTCTAAGGTCAAAGCTGAACATCAGAAACCATCAGGTCTACTACAACAACCTGAAATCCCAGAATGGAAATGGGAAAATATTACCACGGATTTCATTACTAAATTGCTAAGGACTGCAAGTGGTTATGATACTATTTGGGTAATAGTTGATCGTCTCACCAAGTCAGCACACTTCCTGCCAATAAGAGAAGATGACAAGATGGAGAAGTTAGCACGACTGTATTTGAAGGAAGTCGTCTCCAGACATGGAATACCAATCTCTATTATCTCTGATAGGGATGGCAGATTTATTTCAAGATTCTGGCAGACATTACAGCAAGCATTGGGAACTCGTCTAGACATGAGTACTGCCTATCATCCACAAACTGATGGGCAGAGCGACAGGACGATACAAACGCTTGAAGACATGCTACGAGCTTGTGTTATTGATTTCAGAAACAGTTGGGATCGACATCTACCGTTAGTAGAATTTTACTACAACAACATCTACCATTCAAGCATTGAGATGGCGCCGTTTGAAGCACTTTATGGTAGAAAGTGCAGGTCTCCGATTTGTTGGAGTGAAGTGGGGGATAGACAGATTACGGGTCCGGAGATAATACAAGAAACTACCGAGAAAATCATCCAAATTCAACAAAGATTGAAAACCACCCAGAGTCGGCAAAAGAGCTACGTGGACAGTAAAAAAAAGATATAGAGTTTGAAATTGGAGAAATGGTCATGCTTAAGGTTTCACCTTGGAAAGGCGTTGTTCGATTTGGTAAACGGGGGAAACTAAATCCAAGGTACATTGGATCATTCAAGATTATAGATCGTGTCGGACCAGTAGCTTACCAACTGGAGCTACCTCAACAACTCGCGGCTGTAAATAACACTTTCCACGTCTCAAATTTGAAGAAATGTTTTGCTAAAGAAAATTTCACTATTCCATTGGACGAAATCCAAATCAATGAAAAACTTCAATTCATTGAAGAACCTGTCGAAATAATGGATTGTGAGGTTAAGAGACTTAAACAAAACAAGATACCGATTGTTAAGGTTCGATGGAATGCTCGTAGAGGACCCGAGTTCACCTGGGAGCATGAAGATCAGATGAAGAAGAAATACCCGCATTTATTTCCAGAAGATACGTCAACACCTCCAACTGCTTAAAATTTCGGGACGAAATTTATTTAATGGGTAGGTACTTGTAACGTCCTCCCAATAGTGTCTGGAAGAAACGTTACTAATATCAAATAAACCAACATATTATAATACGAGAACAATACTAAATGAGAAAATTTAACTTTATTGAGTACGCAGCGGAAAATGAAATGTCGTTACAATAATGGAAATAATGATAAAGTAATTGTTCATATGCAGAAGTAATAAATGCGATATCTCTTGATCCTAAGTCCAAGTAGCATCACATAAGTAGTAGATAAGAAAGCTTGAATCAAACAGCACCTGAGACAAAACATGCTAAAGTGTCAACCAAAAAGGTTGATTGAAGTTCATAGGTTCAACAAAAGTAGTTATCGTTGTTTTTAGACCACAAGATTTAGTTGTAAAGTTGATCTCCCGCAGGATCAAAAAGTATATCTCACAGATCTAAAAGTAGTACTGATTCGTGATATTTTAGACTAAACGTTTGTTTTGTTGCCCCGATGATAAGTTGGCAGTACCTTATCACCATGTTTAAATCATTATTAAGTAATACAAAGACATCACGGTCAAATGTATCGGGGATGTTACTCCCGATAGGCCTACCCCCAATAATTAAGAATGCCTTATCCTGAAAGTAATTAAAAAATATCACTGTAGGGTCTTAGTAGCATAAGCTAGTCATAGTACAGTTTAGGTTCGTACTTGTGTCTAAGTTGTTTATAGTATAAAAGCAGCATGTGTCTCACCCCAGTAAGTATAAAAAGTGCTATAACAATAAGAGTGGGGCTATGAAAGTCACCTTAGTAAGTAGAGAGAGAGTTATTCCTCAGAATAAAGAGTTGAACGAGTGAGCAGGAAAGTCAACCTATTGACATTTAAGAGTAGTTAAGTGTTTTGCCCATGTTTAAGTTTAAGTATGTGTTTAAGTATAGTTTGTTTTACTAAGTTTCTATTCCTAGTAAGTTACTATTTTTATAAAGTTTCCATTTTTAGAAAGTTTCTTATTTTACTAAGTTTCTATGACTAGAGAGTTTCTACTTTTATGAGTGTTTTTCATTTTAGGATACTTGCCGTATTAGATAAGCTTCCAATCACCCCTTTCCCTTCGAATGACTAATTTAGATCTAGGGGCTTGAGCCATAGGACCCTTTAAATCGGAAATCCAAACCCTCTGCCTAGAATCTCATAGAAACCATTCGTCAAGAAAGTTCGAAGATCTATACATCTCTAATACATATCCCAAAATGTTTTTGTGCTACAATATAAGTAGTAGGTTATAGGTGCTAGTAATAGTAATAGTGTATAGATGTTAAGTACTAGTATAAGTAGTATTAGGGTTTAAGGTTTTAATATGTATATGTATATATAATTCGTATATATACATAAAAATATTTTTTTTTACATGTATATATGTATATATAAATCTAGGAGTGTTTATGTATATACTTATGAATAACAAGTTTATAATATGAATATGAATTAACAAAGATTAAAGTTTATGTAAATAGTTTAGGGTTTATGTTATACCTTTGAAGATTCAAGATAATTAACAAAGAAAAGATGAACACGATCAAGATGGAAGATCAAAGCCTTAAAAATCTTGAAGAACTCCTTGCAGATTCTTGAAGAACACGAAGAACAAGCTTGAAGATCCGAATACCACAAGAGAGGGAGAGGGAGAGATTGTTTTTGAGAGAGGATTTTAGTGTGATTTGTGAATGAGAAACTAGGAGTCTAGGAGTGTTTATATAGTGCAAGTATTAGAGTGTTAGTCAACATAAGGATGTTCTAATTAATGATTTTATTTTGTTTTATAATTTTTAGTCAACAAAAGGTGGTACTAGTTTATAATTAGTCAACATAAGGATGTACTAGTTTATACTTTATTTTTAGTCAACATAAGGATGTAATTGTTTAAGATTCTTTAGTCTTATTATTATTACTATTATTATTATTATTATTATTATTATTATTATTATTATTATTATTATTATGTTTATTATTATTTTTACATTTACTACATGATAAGTATTATTTTCTTTTTACTAATTCATGACTTGTATTTATTTTTATTTAGTTCCCAATTGTTTTATTATTTATATAAATGTCACTTTTTATTTATTACTTATAGATTAATAGTTATAAATAATATTATTGAAATGCATAAATTTTAATTAGCTGTGAGTGTCGAATAAAAGTTTATTATTTTGTCAACGTTAAATTGATTGTGTATATAACAACCCTTAAATAATTAATACGTATAGTCAGACAGTAAACCCTAGGGTCATTTCAGTAATTTCAGAAGTCAAAAAGTGAGGGTTGTTATAGTACCTCCCCGTTAATAAAAACTTCGTCCCGAAGTTTTAGGTAGACTTCTCGGATGCATCAGCAGTTGAGAAGAGATGGGGATATTTCCGTTTCATATGGTCTTTGCGTTCCCAGGTATATTCGGGGCCTCTACGCGAATTCCAACAGACTTTAATGATAGGTGTGTTGCTTTTACGCGTTTGTTTGACCTCTCCTTCCATGATTTCTATAGGTTCTTCAACGAAGTGCATTTTATCATTAATGCGAAGATCATTCAAAATGATGATGTTATACAAGTCATTTCAGTAAATTGGATACATGAAATGTGTTATGAATGGTATTGAGCTCATTTAAAACCTTGAGCATTTTATGCCACAATATTAGAGCAGACAAACAGAGAGGAGTTCGTGAAAACCACAGTCATGAAATTTGATAGAGATCTTCATTGTTTACAACAAGAATATTTTAATGATGAATATAAGTTGAAAAATAAAGTTTTATCACTATTGATTAATATGGATAAAATGATTCGTTTATAGGAAGAGTATAAACGAAGCTATCATAAAAGAGTGAAATGAGAAAATTAAATGTTCGCCTTAACTTTTGACGTAGTCACGATTGATTTCCTGAATTCAAGGAATTAAAAGAAATCTTCGTAATCTATAAGATTTATTATCCGGTAATTAAGGAATTTGAGATTTTCTTTGATTAAATGCGGTGGATTGTCTCGATTGTTGTGTTTGGAATTTTTCTATAAATTAGCTTCTTCCGTTTCATTATCTTCACCACTTCTATACTTTCTTCCTCATTTCAAACTTCCAAAAGATTAAGAAAATGCTTAATCCAGTTCTGATCCTGGTTATTATATTGACCATATTTGCAGTTATTCTTCTTTTTCTTTTACCGCCAGAGGAATCTATTTACTTCTACTATGCTCTTGGGGTTATAGTGTTTTTAATTATCCCGTGTCTTTATATTGCTATACGTATTGATATACACGGTTTGTAATTTCGGAGTCGTTATCGGGCTTTATATTTTCCCTTATATGTCGGAGCTTTATGCTTTTGTTTCTTCTTCCCGACTTCAAGTCAAGCGAGTAATGGTCCAGAATTCATAGGTATGAAGTTTCGAATGATCATAATATATAAAGTAGAAAGGAAATGTAATAGCACGATTTGATTTGTCATATTACCAGAATATCCGGATAAGACCGAATCATCAAGAAAAATATTTTCTTGATATGTTTAGAGGTTAAACAGAATGTAAGAGTCGTGTAACATGGCAAATGATGATTATAAAATCTATGAATCATCATCTTCCATTAAAAACTTAGCATGACTTACTGTAATATAATCACGTTGGCCTGACGTCTTTATATTATACTAACTCATGCTTCAATTGCCAACACTTCTTCAAAGCATTTATAATTTAAACTCGAATTTTATAGAATATAGAAACTAAAACAGTTTCCTTTATAAAGATATCGCAAAGAGATACTTAATTGCGGACATGAATCGTTATGAAGATATCTTCCGAAATATAGAGGATATTTATGATGATATTTTGGAATTTCTAAGTTCGAAAGTTGATGAAGAAAAATTTTCCGCAAGCTTTTAACATGACTTTGGAGCAAGATATTCTCTAAAGATTTCACCGGATCCAGAATTACCTGGATTCTTTGAATATAGGGTTTGGCCCTTGTGTTTGTCCTTGGTCTCCTCCATGGTTAGCTCAATCCGTTTTTCAGTTCAAAATTTTCTTTTGAGCTTTTCCAACGTACCATTCTTTATTATCAAACTGTTGGCCCTTAAGACCATCTACAATTTTTCTGTTTCCTCTGCATTTAATGCAGCCATATTTGAATCATCGGTTATCAATCCGAGATGGTTTCAAGAAATTTCATTTTTAGATGATTAAACGCCGATTGCGATCGTCAAGATTCAAAGGATGTTTTCAAGAATTTTGAATTTGAAGTGTTTAAGCGTAAGATGCATCCATCAATGGATCTAACGGTTGACGAAGAAATGTTGTGATTTTCAAAAGTAAGGAATGGTAAGTTCGGTGGTTTGATGTGATAATTCATCATAGAATACGAATGAATATAATTCATGAATGTAGTGATCTTTAGGAAGATAACACTTGCTAAAGCTTTACTTAAGTTCCGATATGTCAAAATCAGAATATGTAACTGAATTTGTATGAAAATGGTTGTTCTTTGGTGAACATATACATATATCATGTGAATGTAAGTAGTATAGTTAACAACTGCTGAATCAGAATGGAAGAATGTACAAAAACATATTTATATGAGATATGAATATCTCTCGGGTTTTACCTACCCGTTAAAATATTTTTCACAATTACAAAAGAGAAGATATACGTTCATATATGTATTCTTCAGATGTAATCATGGTTTTAATGAGTTAATATAATATTAAACTCATTTGATTTGCTGTTGAAACGAGAATAAATAATCTCCAAAACCTTTGAGATTTCATAATTGTCGTGAAATATTTCGCTAATGAAGTTATGAATCAATACTTCATCATTCATTATTGTTAATATACTTCGGTATATGATGTTGCTGCTCGTGGAATTCTTGTGAAATTCATAAGGCACTAATGATGTTTTCTAGAAAGTTTCGAGTACATCGAAAATTAAAGTATACAATCAATCATGTATTTGAGTAATACACTTGGTTTATTACGAAATGGAGTTTATTGTGTTGAAGCAATGATTAACGATTGTTAAGTTATTAACAAAAGATGTACATCATAGCATATTATGATATGAATTAACCATGTAGTACATACTAGTTAAGATTCACACGTAATAGCTTAGTACGAAAAGATTTATTATTGTTCCAATCCATATATATAAAGTATACATATGTAATTCTTCAGGAAGAATGAGTCAATACATCTTAACTCATTATTACTAATATTCCTTGGTATCTATGGGGTGTATGATGTTGATGTTTGAGGTACTGAGTGTGATGTTGAGGCGTGGAATGCGGATGTTGTCGTTGGTGAAGCTGGTGATGTTGGTGGTGATGCCGATGGTACTGGTGATACTGGTTATGCTGATGGTGCTGCTGCTGGTGTTTGTAGGTTTCACACCATATTCTCCAGAGCCACTACTCGAGCGCGAAGCTCGTTGACTTATTCTATTATTCCGGGATAATTGGCGGTTTGGACAAGTGGATGAATAAGATCTAAAATTTTAGATATTATATATTCGTGACTGGATATCCTGGAAATGAGGGTGAAAATAGTGTTCCGAACGGGTTCGCCAGTAAGTGCTTCAGGTTCTTCACCAAGAGGTGAATTCGGTTGGTGGAAGGGATCACCTTCTTCTTGTCTCCATTGATTAAGTTTGCTACGAACCCATCCCAAATTCATCCAAAATAGATGATGGCTGATTGGTTCGTTCATTCTGGTTACGCTTCCATTGGAGCTCGAAGAGTTCGAGGAATCCATATTATGTGTTTGGAATAGGGTTTTTGATATGAGATTAGTGTTAATACTGGATGATATGTTCGTCTCCTCGAATACGTGTATATAACAAAAAGATTTCCGTAATTTATTGTGGGAATTTAGGAAAAGTGTTAGACAAAATCTATTGGGATAGATACGATAAGATATAATAAGATATGATGTGTCTATACTTTAATAATGGCAGTATGACGTGTCGAGATCATAAAGTGATAAGTATGTAATCTAATAATCTTTTGATTAAAGACTTTCAATTCGTATACTGTGATAGCCCAATGACATTTTTCAATTCGCAAACCGATGCATGAAGGCATAAGGCATATAGGTACGTGATATAATAGGGAGTTATATACGTTTGATTGTGAGTAGTAACAATTATAAGAGTTTCAAAATCATGGATAATATTTCATGTAATACATATGTAATACACATAACCATGATAGATGACTTATGAATGTCAAGAATTTCTGAAATCATTGTGTCGCATTTAGATGTGGTGGTGTAATTGGATAGTACTCAGGAAAGTGAGCAGAGTTCTTAGATTAGCTCGGCATTCTAAGATAAGTAAATTTTCTAAAGTATAGTGTAGCATTTAACAGTTAAAGGCAACAATTAAAGGCACTATGGTCAAGGAAAGTTATAGTCCTACATTAGGAAAGAGACTTTGATTAGAATCTTTAAGTCAAGTTTGGTAAAGCATGATTGTTAAGATTATAAGGCAATTCTAAATGCTTTAAGTCTAAGGCAGGAAAGGTTATAGTTTCCTAGATTGCTAAGGCACCCTAGCTAGCAAGTAAGGCACACATAAAAATGCAATCCTGGTTCTCTATAACAGCCTGGTTATGCTCTGATACCAATCTGTAACGTCCTCCCAATAGGGTCTAGAAGAAACGTTACTAATATCAAATAAACCAACATATTATAATACGAGAACAATACTAAATGAGAAAATTTAACTTTATTGAGTACGCAGCGGAAAATGAAATGTCGTTACAATAATGGAAATAACGATAAAGTAATTGTTCATATGCAGAAGTAATAAATGCAATATCTCTTGATCCTAAGTCCAAGTAGCATCACATAAGTAGTAGATAAGAAAGCTTGAATCAAACAGCACCTGAGACAAAACATGCTAAAGTGTCAACCAAAAAGGTTGAGTAAAGTTCATAGAGGTAACAAAAGTAGTTATCGTTGTTTTTAGACCACAAGATTTAGTTGTAAAGTTGATCTCCCGCAGGATCAAAAAGTAGATCTCGCAGATCCAAAAGTAGTACTGATTCGTGATATTTTAGACTAAACGTTTGTTTTGTTGCCCCGATGATAAGTTGGCAGTACCTTATCACCATGTTTAAATCATTATTAAGTAATACAAAGACATCACGGTCAAATGTATCGGGGACGTTACTCCCGATAGGCCTACCCCCAATAATTAATAATGCCTTATCCTGAAAGCAATTAAAAAATATCACTGTGGGGTCTTAGTAGCATAAGCTAGTCATAGTACAGTTTAGGTTCGTACTTGTGTCTAAGTTGTTTATAGTATAAAAGCAGCATGTGTCTCACCCCAGTAAGTATAAAAAGTGCTATAGCAATAAGAGTGGGGCTATGAAAGTCACCTTAGTAAGTAGAGAGAGAGTTATTCCTCGGAATAAAGAGTTGAACGAGTGAGCAGGAAAGTCAACCTATTGACATTTAAGAGTAGTTAAGTGTTTTGCCCATGTTTAAGTTTAAGTATGTGTTTAAGTATAGTTTGTTTTACTAAGTTTCTATTCCTAGTAAGTTACTATTTTTATAAAGTTTCCATTTTTCGAAAGTTTCTTATTTTACTAAGTTTCTATGACTAGAGAGTTTCTACTTTTATGAGTGTCTTTCATTTTAGGATACTTGCCGTATTAGATAAGCTTCCAATCACCCCTTTCCCTTCGAATGGCTAATTTAGATCTAAGGGCTTGAGCCATAGGACCCTTTAAATCGGAAATCCAAACCCTCTGCCTAGAATCTCGTAGAAACCATTCGTCAAGAAAGTTCGAAGATCTATACATCTCTAATACATATCCCAAAATGTTTTTGTGCTACAATATAAGTAGTAGGTTATAGGTGCTAGTAATAGTAATAGTGTATACATGTTAAGTACTAGTATAAGTAGTATTAGGGTTTAAGGTTTTAATATGTATATGTATATATAATTCGTATATATACATAAAAATATTTTTTTTTACATGTATATATGTATATATAAATCTAGGAGTGTTTATGTATATACTTATGAATAACAAGTTTATAATATGAATATGAATTAACAAAGATTAAAGTTTATGTAAATAGTTTAGGGTTTATGTTATACCTTTGAAGATTCAAGATAATTAACAAAGAAAAGATGAACACGATGAAGATGGAAGATCAAAGCCTTAAAAATCTTGAAGAACTCCTTGCAGATTCTTGAAGAACACGAAGAACAAGCTTGAAGATCCGAATACCACAAGAGAGGGAGAGGGAGAGATTGTTTTTGAGAGAGGATTTTGGTGTGATTTGTGAATGAGAAACTAGGAGTTTAGGAGTGTTTATATAGTGCAAGTATTAGAGTGTTAGTCAACATAAGGATGTTCTAATTAATGATTTTATTTTGTTTTATAATTTTTAGTCAACAAAAGGTGGTACTAGTTTATAATTAGTCAACATAAGGATGTACTAGTTTATACTTTATTTTTAGTCAACATAAGGATGTAATTGTTTAAGATTCTTTAGTCTCATTATTATTACTATTATTATTATTATTATTATTATTATTATGTTTATTATTATTTTTACATTTACTACATGATAAGTATTATTTTCTTTTTACTAATTCATGACTTGTATTTATTTTTATTTAGTTCCCAATTGTTTTATTATTTATATAAATGTCACTTTTAATTTATTACTTATAGATTAATAGTTATAAATAATATTATTGAAATGCATAAATTTTAATTAGCAGTGAGTGTCGAATAAAAGTTTATTATTTTGTCAACGTTAAATTGATTGTGTATATAACAACCCTTAAATAATTAATACGTATAGTCAGACAGTAAACCCTAGGGTCATTTCAGTAATTTCAGAAGTCAAAAAGTGAGGGTTGTTATAGTACTGTAGTGACCCGAACTTTTCCATGTTTATATATATATTAAATGAAATTGTTATTTACATGATTAAGTATTTCCAACATGTTAAGCAATCAAACTTGTTAAGACTTGATTAATTGAAATAGGTTTCATATAGACGATTGACCACCCAAGTTGACCGGTGATTCACGAACGTTAAAACTTGTAAAAACTATACGATGACATATATATGGTTATATATATAGTTAACATGATTTTATTATAAGTATGTATCTCATTAGGTATTTTAACAATGAGTTATATACATATAAATGAGACTATTAATTTAAGAAACTTGAAAACGATATATATAACGATTATCGTTATAACAATGCCTTACTAGGTAAATTTGAATCATATTAAGATATTGATACACTTGGTTAATTATGTTAAATGATAAGTAAATATATTACTAACTTAATGATTTCGAAACGAGACATATATGTAACGATTATCGTTGTAACGACATTTAACTGTATATATATCATACTAAGATATATTATATATCATAATATCATGATAATATAACAATTTAACATCTCATTTGTTATAATAAACAATGGGTTAACAACATTCAACAAGATCGTTAACCTAAAGGTTTCAAAACAACGTTTACATGTAACGACTAAGGATGACTTAACGACTCAGTTAAAATGTATATACATGTAGTGTTTTAATATGTATTCATACACTTTTGAAAGACTTCAAGACACTTATCAAAATACTTCTACTTAACAAAAATGCTTACAATTACATCCTCGTTCAGTTTCATCAACAATTCTACTCGTATGCACCCGTATTCATACTCGTACAATACACAGCTTTTAATGTATGTACTATTAGTATATATACTCCAATGATCAGCTCTTAGCAGCCCATGTGAGTCACCTAACACATGTGGGAACCATCATTTGGCAACTAGCATTAAATATCTCATAAAATTACAAAAATATGAGTAATCATTCATGACTTATTTACATGAAAACAAAATTACATATCCTTTATATCTAATCCATACACCAACGACTAAAAACACCTACAAACACTTTCATTCTTCAATTTTCTTCATCTAATTGATCTCTATCAAGTTCTATCTTCAAGTTCTAAGTGTTCTTCATAAATTCTAAAAGTTCTAGTTTCATAAAATCAAGAATACTTCCAAGATTGCAAGTTTACTTCCAAGTTTTCTAAATCCGTTTCAAGTAATCATCCTAGATCAAGAAACCTTTGTTACTTACAGTAGGTTATCTTTCTAATACAAGGTAATAATCATATTTAAACTTTAATTCAATTTCTATAACTATAACAATCTTATTTCGAGTGGAAATCTTACTTGAAATTGTTTTCGTGTCATGATTCTGCTTCAAGAACTTTCAAGCCATCCAAGGATCCTTTGAAGCTAGATCTATTTTTCTCATTTCCAGTAGGTTTATCCAAGGAACTTGAGGTAGTAATGATGTTCATAACATCATTCGATTCATACATATAAAGCTATCTTATTCGAAGGTTTAAACTTGTAATCACTAGAACATAGTTTAGTTAATTCTAAACTTGTTCGCAAATAAAAGTTAATCCTTCTAACTTGACTTTTAAAATCAACTAAACACATGTTCTATATCTATATGATATGCTAACTTAATGATTTAAAACCTGGATGAAAGGACCCATTCATATACATTATAAACGATTCACAATAGTTGATTACATTGCGAGGTATTTGACCTCTATATGATATATTTTACAAAATTGCATTCGTTTTTAAAAGACAAACTTTCTTTACATTGAAAATTGATAGGCATGCATACCATTTCATAATATCCACTATCCAACTATAAATTGATTTAATAATAATCTTTGATGAACTCAATGACTCGAATGCAACGTTCTTCGAAATATGCTATGAAAGACTCCAAGTAATATCTTTAAAATGAGCAAATGCACAGCGGAAGATTTCTTTAACACCTGAGAATAAACATGCTTTAAAGTGTCAATCAAAAGGTTGGTGAGTTCATTAGTTTATCATAATCATTTGTGAGAACCCGTCCTTATCAACCTGGACGAAGTTATCAGCATCTGGTCCCATTGTGAGGTGCTGTCCTAAATATGCCATGAAGGACTCCAAGTAATATCTTTAAAATGAGCAAATGCACAGCGGAAGACTTAATTCTTACCTGAGAATAAACATGCTTTAAAGTGTCAACCAAAAGGTTGGTGAGTTCATAGGTTTATCATAACAATCATTTCAATATTTTAATAGACCACAAGATTTCATAATCATAAACATAATGCACTCGCAAGTGTATGTAAAGCATTCTAAGTGGTTGAGCACTTGGTAACCATACTTAACATTTAATCACGTCGCATATTCCCTTTATTATGAAATCTCACTACACCGTACCAAGTGTAGTCACCGAAACGAAGTACTGTGCAACCGTTGAATACTGGCCGTCCAGTCCGGTTGGGGTTGTCAGGCCCGATAGATTTATCAACAGGATTCGCGTTTACAATACCCTTGTAAATAGTAGTTACCAAGCTACAGGGAAGTATGCCAGTGGTACAACTCAACGTAGAATATATTTTTAAGTACTTGTGTCTATTTCGTAAACATTTATAAAAGTAGCGCATGTATTCTCAGCCCAAAAATATATATAAAAAGGGAGTAATGAAACTCACTATACTGTATTTTGTAGTAAAAATACATATGACGTCATTGAACAAGTGTAGGGTTGGCATTGGATTCACGAACCTATATCATTTATATATATATATATATATATATATATATATATATATATATATATATATATATATATATATATATATATATATATATATATTAACACATATAATTGTAATCGAATGAATTTATATATTATTAATGATTTAATTGTTATTTTAATTATGTATCTCATTAATAACCTAACTAATTATATTTACTAATATTTATTATAAATTATTAATATAATTATGTTATAAGTAGTAAATATGGTTTTATATAATTAATAGTTAATTGATAAAATAATACTGACAATAATAAATAAAAGGTTGTTTTATTTTAAAATAATAATAACAATAGTTATTATGATAATAATTTTGATAATATAAAAATAATAAATTAATGTTAAAATGATAGTAATAATAATAATAATAATTTTGACAAAAATGTTAACTTTTCTAATAATGATAATAATAATAAAAATGATACTTTTAACAAAAATGATAATCTTCAATAAAAATGATACTAATATTAATAATAATAATAATAATAATAATAATAATAATAATAATAATAATAATAATAATAATAATAATAATAATAATAATATAAGTAATGCTACCTTTAGAAGCTTTTCCAAAAATGAATGCCCCATACCGGGCTCGAACCCGCGACCTCACGCTAACCCGCTAACACCCATAACCATCCGTCTATCTCAACTTTTATGTTTATATTAATATCTTAAATCTATTTAACCCATTATTTGCATGTTTCCAATACTTGATTCATGAGTTAAGTTAGTAACTAAAAACAACATGTTTGTCTTCGGTATAATCCTAATAACATATCACTCAATCATCCATCATCACTATCATTATCATGATCGAATACCATTATGATCATTAACTCACCATATCATCATACTACTTTATCATGTTCATAATCATCTTATCATTTTTAAAACATAACTCGTTTCTACAGCATCCCTAACGGGTCTCGAAGGCAACCAGAAATGTATTAGCCCAACAATAATTAAATTTCAGCCCAATATCAAACCCTCAGCCCAAATTCCTTTCCCTTGTTGTTGGCTTAGTCCGAGGGAAATTAAAATAGTTTGAGCAGCGAAATATAAGAGCATGTAATATTATATAGAAGCAATTGTCTTGGTCAGCCATTTTATGGTACTAGTCCCACTTGCTATTTAACTAATGCATTCTAAATTACTAAACTATATTCTATTTGAAAAAGCTGTACACATGTCCATCTCTTTTTCCTTTCGTTAACGTGTTCAAAGATTTTGAATTGTGGGTTGTTCGTCCGACAGAAAACAGAAAAATACAAAGGTTTAGTTGACTGAAAAACAGGTTGCAGGTTCGAATTAAAGAAGGAAGGAAGGGAATCGTGGAATGTGGTGAGGGTTGTGGTTCTCGGTGGTGAGGATTTGGGTTTGATTTTGCAGGCGTGATCTGTAGTGACCCGAACTTTTCCATGTTTATATATATTAATTGAGATTGATATTTACATGATTAAATGTTTCCAACATGTTAAGCAATCAAACTTGTTAAGACTTGATTAATTGAAATATGTTTCATATAGATAATTGACCACCCAAGTTGATCGGTGATTCACCAACGTTAAAACTTGTAAAAACTATATGATGACATATATATGGATATATATATATATAGTTAACATGATACTATGATAAGAAAACATATCATAAAGTATATTAACAATGAACTACATATGTAAAAACAAGACTACTAACTTAATGATTTTTAAACGAGACATATATGTAACGATTATCGTTGTAAAGACATTTAATGTATATATATATCATATTAAGAGATATTCATACATGATAATATCATGATAATATAATAATTTAAAATCTCATTTGATATTATAAACATTGGGTTAACAACATTTAACAAGATCGTTAACCTAAAGGTTTCAAAACAACACTTACATGTAACGACTAACGATGACTTAACGACTCAGTTAAAATGTATATACATGTAGTGTTTTAATATGTATTTATACACTTTTGAAAGACTTCAATACACTTATCAAAATACTTCTACTTAACAAAAATGCTTACAATTACATCCTCGTTCAGTTTCATCAACAATTCTACTCGTATGCACCCGTATTCGTACTCGTACAATACACAGCTTTTAGATGTATGTACTATTGGTATATACACTCCAATGATCAGCTCTTAGCAGCCCATGTGAGTCACCTAACACATGTGGGAACCATCATTTGGCAACTAGCATGAAATATCTCATAAAATTACAAAAATATGAGTAATCATTCATGACTTATTTACATGAAAACAAAATTACATATCCTTTATATGTAATCCATACACCAACGACTAAAAACACCTACAAACACTTTCATTCTTCAATTTTCTTCATCTAATTGATCTCTCTCAAGTTCTATCTTCAAGTTCTAAGTGTTCTTCATAAATTCCAAAAGTTCTAGTTTCATAAAATCAAGAATACTTTCAAGTTTGCTAGCTCACTTCCAATCTTGTAAGGTGATCATCCAACCTCAAGAAATCTTTGTTTCTTACAGAAGGTTATCATTCTAATACAAGGTAATAATCATATTCAAACTTTGGTTCAATTTCTATAACTATAACAATCTTATTTCAAGTGATGATCTTACTTGAACTTGTTTTCGTGTCATGATTCTGCTTCAAGAACATCGAGCCATCCAAGGATCCATTGAAGCTAGATCCATTTTTCTCTTTTCCAGTAGGTTTATCCAAGGAAATTAAGGTAGTAATGATGTTCATAACATCATTCGATTCATACATATAAAGCTATCTTATTCGAAGGTTTAAACTTGTAATCACTAGAACATAGTTTAGTTAATTCTAAACTTGTTCGCAAACAAAAGTTAATCCTTCTAACTTGACTTTTAAAATAAACTAAACACATGTTCTATATCTATATGATATGCTAACTTAATGATTTAAAACCTGGAAACACGAAAAACACCGTAAAACTGGATTTACGCCGTCGTAGTAACACCGCGGGCTGTTTTGGGTTAGTTAATTAAAAACTATGATAAACTTTGATTTAAAAGTTGTTATTCTGAGAAAATGATTTTTATTATGAACATGAAACTATATCCAAAAATTATGGTTAAACTCAAAGTGGAAGTATGTTTTCTAAAATGGTCATCTAGACGTCGTTCTTTCGACTGAAATGACTACCTTTACAAAAACGACTTGTAACTTATTTTTCTGACTATAAACCTATACTTTTTCTGTTTAGATTCATAAAATAGAGTTAAATATGAAACCATAGCAATTTGATTCACTCAAAACGGATTTAAAATGAAGAAGTTATGGTTAAAACAAGATTGGATAATTTTTCTCATTTTAGCTACGTGAAAATTGGTAACAAATCTATTCCAACCATAACTTAATCAACTTGTATTGTATATTATGTAATCTTGAGATACCATAGACACGTATACAATGTTTCGACCTATCATGTCGACACATCTATATATATTTCGGAACAACCATAGACACTCTATATGTGAATGTTGGAGTTAGCTATACAGGGTTGAGGTTGATTCCAAAATATATATAGTTTGAGTTGTGATCAATACTGAGATACGTATACACTGGGTCGTGGATTGATTCAAGATAATATTTATCGATTTATTTCTGTACATCTAACTGTGGACAACTAGTTATAGGTTACTAACGAGGACAGCTGACTTAATAAACTTAAAACATCAAAATATATTAAAAGTGTTGTAAATATATTTTGAACATACTTTAATATATATGTATATATTGTTATAGGTTCGTGAATCAACAGTGGCCAAGTCTTACTTCCCGACGAAGTAAAAATCTGTGAAAGTGAGTTATAGTCCCACTTTTAAAATCTAATATTTTTGGGATGAGAATACATGCAGGTTTTATAAATGATTTACAAAATAGACACAAGTACGTGAAACAACATTCTATGGTTGAATTATCGAAATCGAATATGCCCCTTTTTATTAAGTCTGGTAATCTAAGAATTAGGGAACAGACACCCTAATTGATGCGAATCCTAAAGATAGATCTATTGGGCCTAACAAACCCCATCCAAAGTACCGGATGCTTTAGTACTTCAAAATTTATATCATATCCGAAGGGTGTCCCAGAATGATGGGGATATTCTTATATATGCATCTTGTTATTGTCGGTTACCAGGTGTTCACCATATGAATGATTTTTATCTCTATGTATGGGATGTGTATTGAAATATGAAATCTTGTGGTCTATTGTTATGATTTGATATATATAGGTTAAACCTATAACTCACCAACATTTTTGTTGATGTTTAAAGCATGTTTATTCTCAGGTGAATATTAAGAGCTTCCGCTGTTGCATACTAAAATAAGGACAAGATTTGGAGTCCATGTTTGTATGATATTGTGTAAAAACTGCATTCAAGAAACTGATTTCGATGTAACATATTTGTATTGTAAACCATTATGTAATGGTCGTGTGTAAACAGGATATTTTAGATTATCATTATTTGATAATCTATGTAAAGCTTTTTAAACCTTTATTTATGAAATAAAGGTTATGGTTTGTTTTAAAAATGAATGCAGTCTTTGAAAAACGTCTCATATAGAGGTCAAAACCTCGCAACGAAATCAATTAATATGGAACATTTTTAATCAATAAGAACGGGACATTTCAGTTGGTATCCGAGCGTTGGTCTTAGAGAACCAGAAAATTTGCATTAGTGTGTCTTATCGAGTTTGTTAGGATGCATTAGTGAGTCTGGACTTCGACCGTGTTTTCTTTAAAAATGATTGCTTAACATTTTTGTTGGAAACTATATATTTTTAACATATGAATATTATGTGATATATTAATCTCTTAACGTGTTTGATATTATGTGATAGATGTCTACCTCTAGAACAAGTTCCATTGACTCACCTAATAATAATAAAGAGTCAAATGTAAATTGGAATGATTTGTGGACTGATTCACAAGTTCCCGAAGAAGAACCGGAAGAAGAGTCGGAACCGGAAGAAGAATCGGAACCGGAAGAAGAATCGGAACCGGATGAAGAAATAGAACCGGTGGGGGAAATAATAAAACGGTTAAGTAAAAGAAAATCCTCAACCAACCGACCAAAGTTAATTATGGTCAATGGTGTTTCCGCCAAGGAAGCAAAATATTGGGAGGATTACCAATTCTCCGATGAATCGGATTCCGACGAGAATTCCGATGATGTTATAGAAATTACCCCAACTGAATTTAAAAAGGCAAAAGAAAATAATAAGGGAAAGGGCATAAAAATAGAGAAATCTAATTCCAACCCCGATGAACTTTATATGTATCGTCAACCCCCGAAGTCCTTAAGTTGTAACAATGACCCGGGAACCTCTAAACCACCAGGTTTTTCTAAACCAATGTGGACAACGACGGCTCGTATTAGGGGAACATCATATATCCCTAGAAACTTGGCAAAACGAACCAAAACCGAAGAAGAAGAAACGAGCGAGTCGGAATAAGATAGTTGTATTCGTGTGGTGTAATATATGTAATATAGTGTTCTTATGCTTTATGATATATGTAAAAATTGCTTGTATTAATAAGTATTTTTTTTATGAATCTAACTCTTGTCTATTTTACAGTTTAAAAACACAAAATGGATAGACAACCCAATATTTTAAGAGACCTACCCGGAGACATGATTGATGAAATCTTGTCTAGAGTCGGCCAGAATTCTTCGGCGCAACTATTTAAGGCGAGATCAGTTTGTAAGACATTCGAAGAACGTTCCAAGAATGTCTTGGTTTATAAGAGACTTTCATTTGAAAGATGGGGGATATCACATTGGGAAACCCATAAGTTGTAGTGACCCGAACTTTTCCATGTTTATATATATTAATTGAGATTGATATTTACATGATTAAATGTTTCCAACATGTTAAGCAATCAAATTTGTTAAGACTTGATTAATTGAAATATGTTTCATATAGACAATTGACCACCCAAGTTGATCGGTGATTCACGAACGTTAAAACTTGTAAAAACTATATGATGACATATATATGGATATATATATATAGTTAACATGATACTATGAGAAGAAAACATATCATAAAGTATATTAACAATGAACTACATTTGTAAAAACAAGACTACTAACTTAATGATTTTTAAACGAGACATATATGTAACGATTATCGTTGTAAAGACATTTAATGTATATATATCATATTAAGAGATATTCATACATGATAATATCATGATAATATAATAATTTAAAATCTCATTTGATATTATAAACATTGGGTTAACAACATTTAACAAGATCGTTAACCTAAAGGTTTCAAAACAACACTTACATGTAACGACTAACGATGACTTAACGACTCAGTTAAAATGTATATACATGTAGTGTTTTAATATGTATTTATACACTTTTGAAAGACTTCAATACACTTATCAAAATACTTCTACTTAACAAAAATGCTTACAATTACATCCTCGTTCAGTTTCATCAACAATTCTACTCGTATGCACCCGTATTCGTACTCGTACAATACACAGCTTTTAGATGTATGTACTATTGGTATATACACTCCAATGATCAGCTCTTAGCAGCCCATGTGAGTCACCTAACACATGTGGGAACCATCATTTGGCAACTAGCATGAAATATCTCATAAAATTACAAAAATATGAGTAATCATTCATGACTTATTTACATGAAAACAAAATTACATATCCTTTATATCTAATCCATACACCAACGACCAAAAACACCTACAAACACTTTCATTCTTCAATTTTCTTCATCTAATTGATCTCTCTCAAGTTCTATCTTCAAGTTCTAAGTGTTCTTCATAAATTCCAAAAGTTCTAGTTTCATAAAATCAAGAATACTTTCAAGTTTGCTAGCTCACTTCCAATCTTGTAAGGTGATCATCCAACCTCAAGAAATCTTTGTTTCTTACAGTAGGTTATCATTCTAATACAAGGTAATAATCATATTCAAACTTTGGTTCAATTTCTATAACTATAACAATCTTATTTCAAGTGATGATCTTACTTGAACTTGTTTTCGTGTCATGATTCTGCTTCAAGAACTTCGAGCCATCCAAGGATCCATTGAAGCTAGATCCATTTTTCTCTTTTCCAGTAGGTTTATCCAAGGAAATTAAGGTAGTAATGATGTTCATAACATCATTCGATTCATACATATAAAGCTATCTTGTTCGAAGGTTTAAACTTGTAATCACTAGAACATAGTTTAGTTAATTCTAAACTTGTTCGCAAACAAAAGTTAATCCTTCTAACTTGACTTTTAAAATCAACTAAACACATGTTCTATATCTATATGATATGCTAACTTAATGATTTAAAACCTGGAAACACGAAAAACACCGTAAAATCGGATTTACGCCGTCGTAGTAACACCGCGGGCTGTTTTGGGTTAGTTAATTAAAAACTATGATAAACTTTGATTTAAAAGTTGTTATTCTGAGAAAATGATTTTTATTATGAACATGAAACTATATCCAAAAATTATGGTTAAACTCAAAGTGGAAGTATGTTTTCTAAAATGGTCATCTAGACGTCGTTCTTTCGACTGAAATGACTACCTTTACAAAAACGACTTGTAACTTATTTTTCCGACTATAAACCTATACTTTTTTGTTTAGATTCATAAAATAGAGTTCAATATGAAACCATAGCAATTTGATTCACTCAAAACGGATTTAAAATGAAGAAGTTATGGGTAAAACAAGATTGGATAATTTTTCTCATTTTAGCTACGTGAAAATTGGTAACAAATCTATTCCAACCATAACTTAATCAACTTGTATTGTATATTATGTAATCTTGAGATACCATAGACACGTATACAATGTTTCGACCTATCATGTCGACACATCTATATATATTTCGGAACAACCATAGACACTCTATATGTGAATGTTGGAGTTAGCTATACAGGGTTGAGGTTGATTCCAAAATATATATAGTTTGAGTTGTGATCAATACTGAGATACGTTTACACTGGGTCGTGGATTGATTCAAGATAATATTTATCGATTTATTTCTGTACATCTAACTGTGGACAACTAGTTGTAGGTTACTAACGAGGACAGCTGACTTAATAAACTTAAAACATCAAAATATATTAAAAGTGTTGTAAATATATTTTGAACATACTTTAATATATATGTATATATTGTTATAGGTTCGTGAATCAACAGTGGCCAAGTCTTACTTCCCGACGAAGTAAAAATCTGTGAAAGTGAGTTATAGTCCCACTTTTAAAATCTAATATTTTTGGGATGAGAATACATGCAGGTTTTATAAATGATTTACAAAATAGACACAAGTACGTGAAACTAAATTCTATGGTTGAATTATTTAAATCGAATATGCCCCTTTTTATTAAGTCTGGTAATCTAAGAATTAGGGAACAGACACCCTAATTGACGCGAATCCTAAAGATAGATCTATTGGGCCTAACAAACCCCATCCAAAGTACCGGATGCTTTAGTACTTCGAAATTTATATCATATCCGAAGGGTGTCCCGGAATGATGGGGATATTCTTATATATGCATCTTGTTATTGTCGGTTACCAGGTGTTCACCATATGAATGATTTTTATCTCTATGTATGGGATGTGTATTGAAATATGAAATCTTGTGGTCTATTGTTACGATTTGATATATATAGGTTAAACCTATAACTCACCAACATTTTTGTTGACGTTTAAAGCATGTTTATTCTCAGGTGAATATTAAGAGCTTCCGCTGTTGCATACTAAAATAAGGACAAGATTTGGAGTCCATGTTTGTATGATATTGTGTAAAAACTGCATTCAAGAAACTGATTTCGATGTAACATATTTGTATTGTAAACCATTATGTAATGGTCGTGTGTAAACAGGATATTTTAGATTATCATTATTTGATAATCTACGTAAAGCTTTTTAAACCTTTATTTATGAAATAAAGGTTATGGTTTGTTTTAAAAATGAATGCAGTCTTTGAAAAACGTCTCATATAGAGGTCAAAACCTCGCAACGAAATCAATTAATATGGAACGTTTTTAATCAATAAGAACGGGACATTTCAGTTGGTATCCGAGCGTTGGTCTTAGAGAACCAGAAAATTTGCATTAGTGTGTCTTATCAAGTTTGTTAGGATGCATTAGTGAGTCTGGACTTCGACCGTGTTTTCTTTAAAAATGATTGCTTAACATTTTTGTTGGAAACTATATATTTTTAACATATGAATATTATGTGATATATTAATCTCTTAACGTGTTTGATATTATGTGATAGATGTCTACCTCTAGAACAAGTCCCATTGACTCACCTAATAATAATGAAGAGTCAAATGTAAATTGGAATGATTTGTGGACTGATTCACAAGTTCCCGAAGAGGAACCGGAAGAAGAGTCGGAACCGGAAGAAGAATCGGAACCGGAAGAAGAATCGGAACCGGATGAAGAAATAGAACCGGTGGGGGAAATAATAAAACGGTTAAGTAAAAGAAAATCCTCAACCAACCGACCAAAGTTAATTATGGTCAATGGTGTTTCCGCCAAGGAAGCAAAATATTGGGAGGATTACCAATTCTCCGATGAATCGGATTCCGACGAGAATTCCGATGATGTTATAGAAATTACCCCAACTGAATTTAAAAAGGCAAAAGAAAATAATAAGGGAAAGGACATAAAAATAGAGAAATCTAATTCCAACCCCGATGAACTTTATATGTATCGTCAACCCCCGAAGTCCTTAAGTTGTAACAATGACCCGGGAACCTCTGAACCACCAGGTTTTTCTAAACCAATGTGGACAACGACGGCTCGTATTAGGGGAACATCATATATCCCTAGAAACTTGGCAAAACGAACCAAAACCGAAGAAGAAGAAACGAGCGAGTCGGAATAAGATAGTTGTATTCGTGTGGTGTAATATATGTAATATAGTGTTCTTATGCTTTATGATATATGTAAAAATTGCTTGTATTAATAAGTATTTTTTTTATGAATCTAACTCTTGTCTATTTTACAGTTTAAAAACACAAAATGGATAGACAACCCAATATTTTAAGAGACCTACCCGGAGACATGATTGATGAAATTTTGTCTAGAGTCGGCCAGAATTCTTCGGCACAACTATTTAAGGCGAGATCAGTTTGTAAGACATTCGAAGAACGTTCCAAGAATGTCTTGGTTTATAAGAGACTTTCGTTTGAAAGATGGGGGATATCACATTGGGAAACCCATAAGTTACGATGTGTTTACTTTGACGCATATATTGCGGGGAACCCAAATGCTATTTTACGCAACGGGTTAAGAAATTATTTTGACTCAATATATCCGAATATTGGACTTCGTGATTTAGAAAAAGCGGCTAACATGCAACATAAAGAAGCATGTTATGCTTACGGATTAGTAATGTTCGCTTCTCACCAAAGTGAGAACAAGAACATCGGGCTACAACTATTAAACAAAACGTTTCCACAAGTGACGGAGTCGGTAATTGGGGTAAGAAATGAGGTTTTTAGATTATTACGGGACTGTTGGACATTACGTAACCCTCATCCCTTTGATGACGTTACAACACGCTGTCTTATCAACGGCCATAACGGTTATGTTGCACAAGACCAAGGATGGGAAGTAGTCCTAGTAAAACCAGAATGCATGACTTGTTTCTGGACGTATGAATTACGTGTCTTTATTGCCTTTGCTGAACGACTTGTGTACTAGCTAGAATTGTCTTCACAACTATCTTGTATCAAAGTTATTGTGTGCTATATTTCATGCTTTATGTAAAATAAGCGGTATTGTAAGTTTGTAAAATATTGTATAAAAGTTTGAACGCGAAATATTATTATAATCAGTTTTTCATATAGAATTGTAGTAGTTGAATTGTATATTAGCTACTAAGTATGAACTTAACGGGTAGGTACTACCCGAATTTAAACTTATAAAACGCTAATATGAAGAAAAAGCTTTTATAAATGAGTTCATATTATGCTACGAAATACTATTAACTACTCTTAATATTCTGTATGATTAACTTGTTCCATTTAACTATTTTGAAGGAAATGGCACCGACTACTCGACACACCGTGAATATGAATGAAGAGGAATTCCGTACTTTTCTAGCTTCAAACATAGCCGCAGTACAGGCTGCGCTACATACCAACAATAACCTTGGATCTAGCAGTACAGGAAATCGTGTAGGATGCACCTACAAAGAATTCACTGCCTGCAAACCTTTGGAATTTGATGGAACCGAAGGACCGATCGGATTGAAACGGTGGACCGAGAAGGTTGAATCGGTGTTTGCCATAAGTAAGTGTACTGAAGAGGACAAAGTGAAGTACGCTACGCATACCTTCACAGGTTCTGCGTTAACATGGTGGAATACCTATCTAGAGCAAGTGGGACAAGATGATGCGTACGCACTACCGTGGTCAGCATTCAAGCACTTGATGAACGAGAAGTACCGTCCCAGAACCGAGGTCAATAAGCTCAAGACAGAACTTAGAGGGTTACGAACCCAAGGATTTGATATTACCACGTATGAAAGACGATTCACAGAATTGTGCCTATTGTGTCCGGGAGCATTCGAAGATGAGGAAGAGAAGATCGACGCGTTTGTGAAAGGATTACCGGAAAGAATCCAAGAAGATATAAGTTCACACGAGCCCGCCTCCATACAACAGGCATGTAGAATGGCTCACAAACTAGTGAACCAGATTGAAGAAAGAATTAAAGAACAGACTGCTGAAGAGGCCAATGTGAAGCAAGTCAAAAGAAAGTGGGAGGAAAACGGTGATAAGAATCACCAATACAGCAACAACAGCAATTACAACAATAATCGCAACAATTATCCTAACAATCGCAACATCAATCGCAACTACAACAAACGGCCCAACAACAACAACAACAACAACAGCAACTACAACAATCATCCCAACAACAATAATAACCGCAACAACAATAACAATCAGAAGCAGCTATGCCAAAGGTGTGAAAAGAATCACTCGGGGTTCTGCACCAAATTTTGCAACAAGTGTAAAAGAAATGGTCATAGCGCGGCGAAGTGTGAGGTCTACGGACCAGGGGTTAATAGAACGAAAGGAACAAATGGTGTCGGAACGAGTAATGGCGGAGCAAGTAGTGTCGGAGCAAGTTATGCCAATGTAGTTTGTTATAAATGTGGAAAACCAGGCCACATTATTAGAAATTGCCCGAACCAGGAGAACACGAATGGACAAGGCCGTGGAAGAGTTTTCAATATTAATGCGGTAGAGGCACAGGAAGACCCGGAGCTTGTTACGGGTACGTTTCTTATTGACAATAAATCTGCTTACGTTTTATTTGATTCGGGTGCGGATAGAAGCTATATGAGTAGAGATTTTTGTGCTAAATTAAGTTGTCCATTGACGCCTTTGGATAGTAAATTTTTACTCGAATTAGCAAATGGTAAATTAATTTCAGCAGATAATATATGTCGGAATCGAGAAATTAAACTGGTTAGCGAAACATTTAAGATTGATTTGATACCAGTAGAGTTAGGGAGTTTTGATGTGATAATCGGTATGGACTGGCTGAAAGAAGTGAAAGCGGAGATCGTTTGTTACAAAAATGCAATTCGCATTATACGAGAAAAAGGAAAACCCTTAATGGTGTACGGAGAAAAGGGCAACACGAAGCTACATCTTATTAGTAATTTGAAGGCACAAAAACTAATAAGAAAAGGTTGCTATGCTGTTCTAGCACACGTCGAGAAAGTACAAACTGAAGAAAAGAGCATCAATGATGTTCCCATTGCAAAAGAATTTCCCGATGTATTTCCGAAAGAATTACCGGGATTACCCCCACATCGATCCGTTGAATTTCAAATAGATCTTGTACCAGGAGCTGCACCAATAGCTCGTGCTCCTTACAGACTCGCACCCAGCGAGATGAAAGAACTGCAAAGCCAATTACAAGAACTTTTAGAGCGTGGTTTCATTCGACCAAGCACATCACCGTGGGGAGCTCCTGTTTTGTTTGTCAAGAAGAAAGATGGTACATTCAGGTTGTGTATCGACTACCGAGAGTTGAACAAACTTACCATCAAGAACCGCTACCCACTACCGAGAATCGACGACTTATTTGATCAACTACAAGGCTCGTCTGTTTATTCAAAGATTGACTTACGTTCCGGGTATCATCAAATGCGGGTGAAAGAAGATGATATTCCAAAGACTGCTTTCAGAACACGTTACGGTCATTACGAGTTTATGGTCATGCCGTTTGGTTTAACTAATGCACCAGCTGTGTTCATGGATCTTATGAACCGAGTGTGTGGACCATACCTTGACAAGTTTGTCATTGTTTTCATTGATGACATACTTATTTACTCAAAGAATGACCAAGAACACGGTGAACATTTGAGAAAGGTGTTAGAAGTATTGAGGAAGGAAGAATTGTACGCTAAGTTTTCAAAGTGTGCATTTTGGTTGGAAGAAGTTCAATTCCTCGGTCACATAGTGAACAAAGAAGGTATTAAGGTGGATCCGGCAAAGATAGAAACTGTTGAAAAGTGGGAAACCCCGAAAACTCCAAAACACATACGCCAGTTTTTAGGACTAGCTGGTTACTACAGAAGGTTCATCCAAGACTTTTCCAGAATAGCAAAACCCTTGACTGCATTAACGCATAAAGGGAAGAAATTTGAATGGAATGATGAACAAGAGAAAGCGTTTCAGTTATTGAAGAAAAAGCTAACTACGGCACCTATATTGTCATTGCCTGAAGGGAATGATGATTTTGTGATTTATTGTGATGCATCAAAGCAAGGTCTCGGTTGTGTATTAATGCAACGAATGAAGGTGATTGCTTATGCGTCTAGACAATTGAAGATTCACGAACAAAATTATACGACGCATGATTTGGAATTAGGCGCGGTTGTTTTTGCATTAAAGACTTGGAGGCACTACTTATATGGGGTCAAAAGTATTATATATACCGACCACAAAAGTCTTCAACACATATTTAATCAGAAACAACTGAATATGAGGCAGCGTAGGTGGATTGAATTATTGAATGATTACGACTTTGAGATTCGTTACCACCCGGGAAAGGCAAATGTGGTAGCCGATGCCTTGAGCAGGAAGGACAGAGAACCCATTCGAGTAAAATCTATGAATATAATGATTCATAATAACATTACTACTCAAATAAAGGAGGCGCAACAAGGAGTTTTAAAAGAGGGAAATTTAAAGGATGAAATACCCAAAGGATCGGAGAAGCATCTTAATATTCGGGAAGACGGAACCCGGTATAGGGCTGAAAGGATTTGGGTTCCAAAATTTGGAGATATGAGAGAAATGGTACTTAGAGAAGCTCATAAAACCAGATACTCAATACATCCTGGAACGGGGAAGATGTACAAGGATCTCAAGAAACATTTTTGGTGGCCGGGTATGAAAGCCGATGTTGCTAAATACGTAGGAGAATGTTTGACGTGTTCTAAGGTCAAAGCTGAGCATCAGAAACCATCAGGTCTACTTCAACAACCCGGAATCCCGGAATGGAAATGGGAAAACATTACCATGGATTTCATCACTAAATTGCCAAGGACTGCAAGTGGTTTTGATACTATTTGGGTAATAGTTGATCGTCTCACCAAATCAGCACACTTCCTACCAATAAGAGAAGATGACAAGATGGAGAAGTTAGCACGACTGTATTTGAAGGAAGTCGTCTCCAGACATGGAATACCAATCTCTATTATCTCTGATAGGGATGGCAGATTTATTTCAAGATTCTGGCAGACATTACAGCAAGCATTAGGAACTCGTCTAGACATGAGTACTGCCTATCATCCACAAACTGATGGGCAGAGCGAAAGGACGATACAAACGCTTGAAGACATGCTACGAGCATGTGTTATTGATTTCGGAAACAGTTGGGATCGACATCTACCGTTAGCAGAATTTTCCTACAACAACAGCTACCATTCAAGCATTGAGATGGCGCCGTTTGAAGCACTTTATGGTAGAAAGTGCAGGTCTCCGATTTGTTGGAGTGAAGTGGGGGATAGACAGATTACGGGTCCGGAGATTATACAAGAAACTACCGAGAAGATCATCCAAATTCAACAACGGTTGAAAACCGCCCAAAGTCGACAAAAGAGCTACGCTGACATTAAAAGAAAAGATGTAGAATTTGAAATTGGAGAGATGGTCATGCTTAAAGTTTCACCTTGGAAAGGCGTTGTTCGATTTGGTAAACGAGGGAAATTAAATCCAAGGTTTATTGGACCATTCAAGATTATTGATCGTGTCGGACCAGTAGCTTACCGACTTGAGTTACCTCAACAACTCGCGGCTGTACATAACACTTTCCACGTCTCGAATTTAAAGAAATGTTTTGCTAAAGAAGATCTCACTATTCCGTTAGATGAAATCCAAATCAACGAAAAACTTCAATTCATCGAAGAACCCGTCGAAATAATGGATCGTGAGGTTAAAAGACTTAAGCAAAACAAGATACCAATTGTTAAGGTTCGATGGAATGCTCGTAGAGGACCCGAGTTTACCTGGGAGCGTGAAGATCAGATGAAGAAGAAATACCCGCATCTATTTCCAGAAGATTCGTCAACACCTTCAACAGCTTAAAATTTCGGGACGAAATTTATTTAACGGGTAGGTACTGTAGTGACCCGAACTTTTCCATGTTTATATATATTAATTGAGATTGATATTTACATGATTAAATGTTTCCAACATGTTAAGCAATCAAACTTGTTAAGACTTGATTAATTGAAATATGTTTCATATAGACAATTGACCACCCAAGTTGATCGGTGATTCACGAACGTTAAAACTTGTAAAAACTATATGATGACATATATATGGATATATATATATAGTTAACATGATACTATGATAAGAAAACATATCATAAAGTATATTAACAATGAACTACATTTGTGAAAACAAGACTACTAACTTAATGATTTTTAAACGAGACATATATGTAACGATTATCGTTGTAAAGACATTTAATGTATATATATCATATTAAGAGATATTCATACATGATAATATCATGATAATATAATAATTTAAAATCTCATTTGATATTATAAACATTGGGTTAACAACATTTAACAAGATCGTTAACCTAAAGGTTTCAAAACAACACTTACATGTAACGACTAACGATGACTTAACGACTCAGTTAAAATGTATATACATGTAGTGTTTTAATATGTATTTATACACTTTTGAAAGACTTCAATACACTTATCAAAATACTTCTACTTAACAAAAATGCTTACAATTACATCCTCGTTCAGTTTCATCAACAATTCTACTCGTATGCACCCGTATTCGTACTCGTACAATACACAGCTTTTAGATGTATGTACTATTGGTATATACACTCCAATGATCAGCTCTTAGTAGCCCATGTGAGTCACCTAACACATGTGGGAACCATCATTTGGCAACTAGCATGAAATATCTCATAAAATTACAAAAATATGAGTAATCATTCATGACTTATTTACATGAAAACAAAATTACATATCCTTTATATCTAATCCATACACCAACGACCAAAAACACCTACAAACACTTTCATTCTTCAATTTTCTTCATCTAATTGATCTCTCTCAAGTTCTATCTTCAAGTTCTAAGTGTTCTTCATAAATTCCAAAAGTTCTAGTTTCATAAAATCAAGAATACTTTCAAGTTTGCTAGCTCACTTCCAATCTTGTAAGGTGATCATCCAACCTCAAGAAATCTTTGTTTCTTACAGTAGGTTATCATTCTAATACAAGGTAATAATCATATTCAAACTTTGGTTCAATTTCTATAACTATAACAATCTTATTTCAAGTGATGATCTTACTTGAACTTGTTTTCGTGTCATGATTCTGCTTCAAGAACTTCGAGCCATCCAAGGATCCATTGAAGCTAGATCCATTTTTCTCTTTTCCAGTAGGTTTATCCAAGGAAATTAAGGTAGTAATGATGTTCATAACATCATTCGATTCATACATATAAAGCTATCTTGTTCGAAGGTTTAAACTTGTAATCACTAGAACATAGTTTAGTTAATTCTAAACTTGTTCGCAAACAAAAGTTAATCCTTCTAACTTGACTTTTAAAATCAACTAAACACATGTTCTATATCTATATGATATGCTAACTTAATGATTTAAAACCTGGAAACACGAAAAACACCGTAAAATCGGATTTACGCCGTCGTAGTAACACCGCGGGCTGTTTTGGGTTAGTTAATTAAAAACTATGATAAACTTTGATTTAAAAGTTGTTATTCTGAGAAAATGATTTTTATTATGAACATGAAACTATATCCAAAAATTATGGTTAAACTCAAAGTGGAAGTATGTTTTCTAAAATGGTCATCTAGACGTCGTTCTTTCGACTGAAATGACTACCTTTACAAAAACGACTTGTAACTTATTTTTCCGACTATAAACCTATACTTTTTTGTTTAGATTCATAAAATAGAGTTCAATATGAAACCATAGCAATTTGATTCACTCAAAACGGATTTAAAATGAAGAAGTTATGGGTAAAACAAGATTGGATAATTTTTCTCATTTTAGCTACGTGAAAATTGGTAACAAATCTATTCCAACCATAACTTAATCAACTTGTATTGTATATTATGTAATCTTGAGATACCATAGACACGTATACAATGTTTCGACCTATCATGTCGACACATCTATATATATTTCGGAACAACCATAGACACTCTATATGTGAATGTTGGAGTTAGCTATACAGGGTTGAGGTTGATTCCAAAATATATATAGTTTGAGTTGTGATCAATACTGAGATACGTATACACTGGGTCGTGGATTGATTCAAGATAATATTTATCGATTTATTTCTGTACATCTAACTGTGGACAACTAGTTGTAGGTTACTAACGAGGACAGCTGACTTAATAAACTTAAAACATCAAAATATATTAAAAGTGTTGTAAATATATTTTGAACATACTTTAATATATATGTATATATTGTTATAGGTTCGTGAATCAACAGTGGCCAAGTCTTACTTCCCGACGAAGTAAAAATCTGTGAAAGTGAGTTATAGTCCCACTTTTAAAATCTAATATTTTTGGGATGAGAATACATGCAGGTTTTATAAATGATTTACAAAATAGACACAAGTACGTGAAACTAAATTCTATGGTTGAATTATCGAAATCGAATATGCCCCTTTTTATTAAGTCTGGTAATCTAAGAATTAGGGAACAGACACCCTAATTGATGCGAATCCTAAAGATAGATCTATTGGGCCTAACAAACCCCATCCAAAGTACCGGATGCTTTAGTACTTCGAAATTTATATCATATCCGAAGGGTGTCCCGGAATGATGGGGATATTCTTATATATGCATCTTGTTATTGTCGGTTACCAGGTGTTCACCATATGAATGATTTTTATCTCTATGTATGGGATGTGTATTGAAATATGAAATCTTGTGGTCTATTGTTACGATTTGATATATATAGGTTAAACCTATAACTCACCAACATTTTTGTTGACGTTTAAAGCATGTTTATTCTCAGGTGAATATTAAGAGCTTCCGCTGTTGCATACTAAAATAAGGACAAGATTTGGAGTCCATGTTTGTATGATATTGTGTAAAAACTGCATTCAAGAAACTGATTTCGATGTAACATATTTGTATTGTAAACCATTATGTAATGGTCGTGTGTAAACAGGATATTTTAGATTATCATTATTTGATAATCTACGTAAAGCTTTTTAAACCTTTATTTATGAAATAAAGGTTATGGTTTGTTTTAAAAATGAATGCAGTCTTTGAAAAACGTCTCATATAGAGGTCAAAACCTCGCAACGAAATCAATTAATATGGAACGTTTTTAATCAATAAGAACGGGACATTTCATAAGTTACGATGTGTTTACTTTGACGCATATATTGCGGGGAACCCAAATGCTATTTTACGCAACGGGTTAAGAAATTATTTTGACTCAATATATCCGAATATTGGACTTCGTGATTTAGAAAAAGCGGCTAACATGCAACATAAAGAAGCATGTTATGCTTACGGATTAGTAATGTTCGCTTCTCACCAAAGTGAGAACAAGAACATCGGGCTACAACTATTAAACAAAACGTTTCCACAAGTGACGGAGTCGGTAATTGGGGTAAGAAATGAGGTTTTTAGATTATTACGGGACTGTTGGACATTACGTAACCCTCGTCCCTTTGATGACGTTACAACACGCTGTCTTATCAACGGCCATAACGGTTATGTTGCACAAGACCAAGGATGGGAAGTAGTCCTAGTAAAACCAGAATGCATGACTTGTTTCTGGACGTATGAATTACGTGTCTTTATTGCCTTTGCTGAACGACTTGTGTACTAGCTAGAATTGTCTTCATAACTATCTTGTATCAAAGTTATTGTGTGCTATATTTCATGCTTTATGTAAAATAAGCGGTATTGTAAGTTTGTAAAATATTGTATAAAAGTTTGAACGCGAAATATTATTATAATCAGTTTTTCATATAGAATTGTAGTAGTTGAATTGTATATTAGCTACTAAGTATGAACTTAACGGGTAGGTACTACCCGAATTTAAACTTATAAAACGCTAATATGAAGAAAAAGCTTTTATAAATGAGTTCATATTATGCTACGAAATACTATTAACTACTCTTAATATTCTGTATGATTAACTTGTTCCATTTAACTATTTTGAAGGAAATGGCACCGACTACTCGACACACCGTGAATATGAATGAAGAGGAATTCCGTACTTTTCTAGCTTCAAACATAGCCGCAGTACAGGCTGCGCTACATACCAACAATAACCTTGGATCTAGCAGTACAGGAAATCGTGTAGGATGCACCTACAAAGAATTCACTGCCTGCAAACCTTTGGAATTTGATGGAACCGAAGGACCGATCGGATTGAAACGGTGGACCGAGAAGGTTGAATCGGTGTTTGCCATAAGTAAGTGTACTGAAGAGGACAAAGTGAAGTACGCTACGCATACCTTCACAGGTTCTGCGTTAACATGGTGGAATACCTATCTAGAGCAAGTGGGACAAGATGATGCGTACGCACTACCGTGGTCAGCATTCAAGCACTTGATGAACGAGAAGTACCGTCCCAGAACCGAGGTCAATAAGCTCAAGACAGAACTTAGAGGGTTACGAACCCAAGGATTTGATATTACCACGTACGAAAGACAATTCACAGAATTGTGCCTATTGTGTCCGGGAGCATTCGAAGATGAGGAAGAGAAGATCGACGCGTTTGTGAAAGGATTACCGGAAAGAATCCAAGAAGATATAAGTTCACACGAGCCCGCCTCCATACAACAGGCATGTAGAATGGCTCACAAACTAGTGAACCAGATTGAAGAAAGAATTAAAGAACAGACTGCTGAAGAGGCCAATGTGAAGCAAGTCAAAAGAAAGTGGGAGGAAAACGGGGATAAGAATCACCAATACAACAACAACAGCAATTACAACAATAATCGCAACAATTATCCCAACAATCGCAACATCAATCGCAACTACAACAAATGGCCCAACAACAACAACAACAACAGCAACTACAACAATCATCCCAACAACAATAATAACCGCAACAACAACAACAATCAGAAGCAGCTATGCCAAAGGTGTGAAAAGAATCACTCGGGGTTCTGCACCAAATTTTGCAACAAGCGTAAAAGAAATGGTCATAGCGCGGCGAAGTGTGAGGTCTACGGACCAGGGGTTAATAGAACGAAAGGAACAAATGGTGTCGGAACGAGTAATGGCAGAGCAAGTAGTGTCGGAGCAAGTTATGCCAATGTAGTTTGTTATAAATGTGGAAAACCAGGCCACATTATTAGAAATTGCCCGAACCAGGAGAACACGAATGGACAAGGTGGAAGAGTTTTCAATATTAATGCGGTAGAGGCACAGGAAGACCCGGAGCTTGTTACGGGTACGTTTCTTATTGACAATAAATCTGCTTACGTTTTATTTGATTCGGGTGCGGATAGAAGCTATATGAGTAGAGATTTTTGTGCTAAATTAAGTTGTCCATTGACGCCTTTGGATAGTAAATTTTTACTCGAATTAGCAAATGGTAAATTAATTTCAGCAGATAATATATGTCGGAATCGAGAAATTAAACTGGTTAGCGAAACATTTAAGATTGATTTGATACCAGTAGAGTTAGGGAGTTTTGATGTGATAATCGGTATGGACTGGTTGAAAGAAGTGAAAGCGGAGATCGTTTGTTACAAAAATGCAATTCGCATTATACGAGAAAAAGGAAAACCCTTAATGGTGTACGGAGAAAAGGGCAACACGAAGCTACATCTTATTAGTAATTTGAAGGCACAAAAACTAATAAGAAAAGGTTGCTATGCTGTTCTAGCACACGTCGAGAAAGTACAAACTGAAGAAAAGAGCATCAATGATGTTCCCATTGCAAAAGAATTTCCCGATGTATTTCTGAAAGAATTACCGGGATTACCCCCACATCGATCCGTTGAATTTCAAATAGATCTTGTACCAGGAGCTGCACCAATAGCTCGTGCTCCTTACAGACTCGCACCCAGCGAGATGAAAGAACTGCAAAGCCAATTACAAGAACTTTTAGAGCGTGGTTTCATTCGACCAAGCACATCACCGTGGGGAGCTCCTGTTTTGTTTGTCAAGAAGAAAGATGGTACATTCAGGTTGTGTATCGACTACCGAGAGTTGAACAAACTTACCATCAAGAACCGCTACCCACTACCGAGAATCGACGACTTATTTGATCAACTACAAGGCTCGTCTGTTTATTCAAAGATTGACTTACGTTCCGGGTATCATCAAATGCGGGTGAAAGAAGATGATATTCCAAAGACTGCTTTCAGAACACGTTACGGTCATTACGAGTTTATGGTCATGCCGTTTGGTTTAACTAATGCACCAGCTGTGTTCATGGACCTTATGAACCGAGTGTGTGGACCATACCTTGACAAGTTTGTCATTGTTTTCATTGATGACATACTTATTTACTCAAAGAATGACCAAGAACACGATGAACATTTGAGAAAGGTGTTAGAAGTATTGAGGAAGGAAGAATTGTACGCTAAGTTTTCAAAGTGTGCATTTTGGTTGGAAGAAGTTCAATTCCTCGGTCACATAGTGAACAAAGAAGGTATTAAGGTGGATCTGGCAAAGATAGAAACTGTTGAAAAGTGGAAAACCCCGAAAACTCCGAAACACATACGCCAGTTTTTAGGACTAGCTGGTTACTACAGAAGGTTCATCCAAGACTTTTCCAGAATAGCAAAACCCTTGACTGCATTAACGCATCAAGGGAAGAAATTTGAATGGAATGATGAACAAGAGAAAGCGTTTCAGTTATTGAAGAAAAGCTAACTACGGCACCTATATTGTCATTGCCTGAAGGGAATGATGATTTTGTGATTTATTGTGATGCATCAAAGCAAGGTCTCGGTTGTGTATTAATGCAATGAACGAAGGTGATTGCTTATGCGTCTAGACAATTGAAGATTCACGAACAAAATTATACGACGCATGATTTGGAATTAGGCGCGGTTGTTTTTGCATTAAAGAGTTGGAGGCACTACTTATATGGGGTCAAAAGTATTATATATACCGACCACAAAAGTCTTCAACACATATTTAATCAGAAACAACTGAATATGAGGCAGCGTAGGTGGATTGAATTATTGAATGATTACGACTTTGAGATTCGTTACCACCCGGGGAAGGCAAATGTGGTAGCCGATGCCTTGAGCAGGAAGGACAGAGAACCCATTCGAGTAAAATCTATGAATATAATGATTCATAATAACATTACTACTCAAATAAAGGAGGCGCAACAAGGAGTTTTAAAAGAGGGAAATTTAAAGGATGAAATACCCAAAGGATCGGAGAAGCATCTTAATATTCGGGAAGACGGAACCCGGTATAGGGCTGAAAGGATTTGGGTACCAAAATTTGGAGATATGAGAGAAATGGTACTTAGAGAAGCTCATAAAACCAGATACTCAATACATCCTGGAACGGGGAAGATGTACAAGGATCTCAAGAAACATTTTTGGTGGCCAGGTATGAAAGCCGATGTTGCTAAATACGTAGGAGAATGTTTGACGTGTTCTAAGGTCAAAGCTGAGCATTAGAAACCATCAGGTCTACTTCAACAACCCGAAATCCCGGAATGGAAATGGGAAAACATTACCATGGATTTCATCACTAAATTGCCAAGGACTGCAAGTGGTTTTGATACTATTTGGGTAATAGTTGATCGTCTCACCAAATCAGCACACTTCCTACCAATAAGAGAAGATGACAAGATGGAGAAGTTAGCACAACTGTATTTGAAGGAAGTCGTCTCCAGACATGGAATACCAATCTCTATTATCTCTGATAGGGATGGCAGATTTATTTCAAGATTCTGGCAGACATTACAGCAAGCATTAGGAACTCGTCTAGACATGAGTACTGCCTATCATCCACAAACAGATGGGCAGAGCGAAAGGACGATACAAACGCTTGAAGACATGCTACGAGCATGTGTTATTGATTTCAGAAACAGTTGGGATCGACATCTACCGTTAGCAGAATTTTCCTACAACAACAGCTACCATTCAAGCATTGAGATGGCGCCGTTTGAAGCACTTTATGGTAGAAAGTGCAGGTCTCCGATTTGTTGGAGTGAAGTGGGGGATAGACAGATTACGGGTCCGGAGATTATACAAGAAACTACCGAGAAGATCATCCAAAGTTCGGGACGAAATACCCGCATCTATTTCCAGAAGATTCGTCAACACCTTCAACAGCTTAAAATTTCGGGACGAAATTTATTTAACGGGTAGGTACTGTAGTGACCCGAACTTTTCCATGTTTATATATATTAATTGAGATTGATATTTACATGATTAAATGTTTCCAACATGTTAAGCAATCAAACTTGTTAAGACTTGATTAATTGAAATATGTTTCATATAGACAATTGACCACCCAAGTTGATCGGTGATTCACGAACGTTAAAACTTGTAAAAACTATATGATGACATATATATGGATATATATATATAGTTAACATGATACTATGATAAGAAAACATATCATAAAGAGATATTCATACATGATAATATCATGATAATATAATAATTTAAAATCTCATTTGATATTATAAAATTGGGTTAACAACATTTAACAAGATCGTTAACCTAAAGGTTTCAAAACAACACTTACATGTAACGACTAACGATGACTTAACGACTCAGTTAAAATGTATATACATGTAGTGTTTTAATATGTATTTATACACTTTTGAAAGACTTCAATACACTTATCAAAATACTTCTACTTAACAAAAATGCTTACAATTACATCCTCGTTCAGTTTCATCAACAATTCTACTCGTATGCACCCGTATTCGTACTCGTACAATACACAGCTTTTAGATGTATGTACTATTGGTATATACACTCCAATGATCAGCTCTTAGCAGCCCATGTGAGTCACCTAACACATGTGGGAACCATCATTTGGCAACTAGCATGAAATATCTCATAAAATTACAAAAATATGAGTAATCATTCATGACTTATTTACATGAAAACAAAATTACATATCCTTTATATCTAATCCATACACCAACGACCAAAAACACCTACAAACACTTTCATTCTTCAATTTTCTTCATCTAATTGATCTCTCTCAAGTTCTATCTTCAAGTTCTAAGTGTTCTTCATAAATTCCAAAAGTTCTAGTTTCATAAAATCAAGAATACTTTCAAGTTTGCTAGCTCACTTCCAATCTTGTAAGGTGATCATCCAACCTCAAGAAATCTTTTTTTCTTACAGTAGGTTATCATTCTAATACAAGGTAATAATCATATTCAAACTTTGGTTCAATTTCTATAACTATAACAATCTTATTTCAAGTGATGATCTTACTTGAACTTGTTTTCGTGTCATGATTCTGCTTCAAGAACATCGAGCCATCCAAGGATCCATTGAAGCTAGATCCATTTTTCTCTTTTCCAGTAGGTTTATCCAAGGAAATTAAGGTAGTAATGATTTTCATAACATCATTCGATTCATACATATAAAGCTATCTTATTCGAAGGTTTAAACTTGTAATCACTAGAACATAGTTTAGTTAATTCTAAACTTGTTCGCAAACAAAAGTTAATCCTTCTAACTTGACTTTTAAAATCAACTAAACACATGTTCTATATCTATATGATATGCTAACTTAATGATTTAAAACCTGGAAACACGAAAAACACCGTAAAACCGGATTTACGCCGTCGTAGTAACACCGCGGGCTGTTTTGGGTTAGTTAATTAAAAACTATGATAAACTTTGATTTAAAAGTTGTTATTCTGAGAAAATGATTTTTATTATGAACATGAAACTATATCCAAAAATTATGGTTAAACTCAAAGTGGAAGTATGTTTTCTAAAATGGTCATCTAGACGTCGTTCTTTCGACTGAAATGACTACCTTTACAAAAACGACTTGTAACTTATTTTTCTGACTATAAACCTATACTTTTTCTGTTTAGATTCATAAAATAGAGTTCAATATGAAACCATAGCAATTTGATTCACTCAAAACGGATTTAAAATGAAGAAGTTATGGGTAAAACAAGATTGGATAATTTTTCTCATTTTAGCTACGTGAAAATTGGTAACAAATCTATTCCAACCATAACTTAATCAACTTGTATTGTATATTATGTAATCTTGAGATACCATAGACACGTATACAATGTTTCGACCTATCATGTCGACACATCTATATATATTTCGGAACAACCATAGACACTCTATATGTGAATGTTGGAGTTAGCTATACAGGGTTGAGGTTGATTCCAAAATATATATAGTTTGAGTTGTGATCAATACTGAGATACGTATACACTGGGTCGTGGATTGATTCAAGATAATATTTATCGATTTATTTCTGTACATCTAACTGTGGACAACTAGTTATAGGTTACTAACGAGGACAGCTGACTTAATAAACTTAAAACATCAAAATATATTAAAAGTGTTGTAAATATATTTTGAACATACTTTAATATATATGTATATATTGTTATAGGTTCGTGAATCAACAGTGGCCAAGTCTTACTTCCCGACGAAGTAAAAATCTGTGAAAGTGAGTTATAGTCCCACTTTTAAAATCTAATATTTTTGGGATGAGAATACATGCAGGTTTTATAAATGATTTACAAAATAGACACAAGTACGTGAAACTACATTCTATGGTTGAATTATCGAAATCGAATATGCCCCTTTTTATTAAGTCTGGTAATCTAAGAATTAGGGAACAGACACCCTAATTGACGCGAATCCTAAAGATAGATCTATTGGGCCTAACAAACCCCATCCAAAGTACCGGATGCTTTAGTACTTCGAAATTTATATCATATCCGAAGGGTGTCCCGGAATGATGGGGATATTCTTATATATGCATCTTGTTATTGTCGGTTACCAGGTGTTCACCATATGAATGATTTTTATCTCTATGTATGGGATGTGTATTGAAATATGAAATCTTGTGGTCTATTGTTACGATTTGATATATATAGGTTAAACCTATAACTCACCAACATTTTTGTTGACGTTTAAAGCATGTTTATTCTCAGGTGAATATTAAGAGCTTCCGCTGTTGCATACTAAAATAAGGACAAGATTTGGAGTCCATGTTTGTATGATATTGTGTAAAAACTGCATTCAAGAAACTGATTTCGATGTAACATATTTGTATTGTAAACCATTATGTAATGGTCGTGTGTAAACAGGATATTTTAGATTATCATTATTTGATAATCTATGTAAAGCTTTTTAAACCTTTATTTATGAAATAAAGGTTATGGTTTGTTTTAAAAATGAATGCAGTCTTTGAAAAACGTCTCATATAGAGGTCAAAACCTCGCAACGAAATCAATTAATATGGAACGTTTTTAATCAATAAGAACGGGACATTTCATGATCGAAGTGTTATGGGTTGTACCAACGATGAAGGTGGTCCGGTGTTGGCTTGAATGAACAGAAAAAAAAAAACGTGATTTGGCTCAAACTGAAATAGAATCGAAACAGTGTAGCTGCAGTAGCAGGAAAAGCTTGTTATGGTGGTGTTCGATTATAAGTAAAAGAGATGAAATTGAACAGGTGGTTTCAAAGTGGTTCGATGGGTGTGTAAATAGGTGGTTGTTCATGGTTATGGGTGGAGGATGAAGGTTATAGATTTCGAATGGTGGTGTAGATTAGATGAAAGAGTAATTGATGTTGGTTTTTAAATGATTGAATTAGAAATAAAAGGGCAGTCGATTGTTGGATACTTGAGGCTGTTATGTTAACCGAATCTCCCAAACAAGAAGAAGAAACAAAAACATTAAAGCAAATAGTGATATATGTAACAGATATTGTTGAATATATACAGATATTTACAAAATTTAAATAGGGTTTGATAGAGATGTAAAACGAAATCCGTTCTTTATCAAAGTGGTATAATTTATATCATTATTCAATAAGTATATTAATAATAATACTAATAATATTAATAGTAATAATAATAATAATCAATAATAATGATAATGATAATAATAATAATAAGAATAATACCAATTATAATAATAAAGATAATAATATTTATTAGTAATAAGATCAATAATAATATTAATAATAATAATAATATTAATGATAATAATAAGTTGTATCTTAAAATAACAATACATATAATAACTTTTAATAGTTTCAGAAATGAAAATATCGATATTACTGTTGCTAATATGGATAGTGATAATAATAATAATATGACAAATTATGCATATTAAATGTTCATATGTATAAATATTATACGTATTAGTATGACTTTCTTCTTATTGTGTTAAAAATATTAAATCGTATCAAGAGTTTGGTTTAAAATTAGTCGAAATTTTCCGGGTCGTGACAGTACCTACCCGTTAAAGAAATTTCGTCCCGAAATTTGATCGAGGTAGTCATGGCTAACAATAAAATTGTTTTTATGACGAATATGAGTTAATAACTAGAGTTTTATCACCATTTAGTAATAGTGGTAAAACAATTCGATTATGTGAAGCGTACGAGTGAAGCTGTCACAAAAGAGTGGAAAATTTCGTCTTAACTTTTGACGTAGTCATGGTGGATTTCTGGAATTCAAGGAATTTAAAGAAAATCTTCGAAATCTATATAAGATTTGATTTGTTAAATTACCAGAAATCACAGAAGATAGAACTATGAAGAATATACTTTCTTAATATGTTCGGAGGTTAAGTAGAATGAAAGAGTTATGTAACATGTCACATGATGATGGTATAGTCTGTGAATCATCACGTTCCATTAGAAACTCAGCATGACTTACTCTAATATAATCACGTTGGCCAAGCGTCATTATATTATACTAACTCATGCTTCAATTCCCAACACTTCTCCACAATTCATTCATAATTTATATTTAGATTTTACAAAAGTTTCCAATATAATGGAATACAGATAGCACGAAGAGGTATATAATTTGGGACAAGAATAGTTAGGAAAATATCTTCAGAAATATCGGAGATATTTATGATGATATTTTGGAATTTCTAAGTTCGAAGGTTAATGAAGAAAAATTTTCCGCAAGATTTTAACATGAGTTCGAAGCAAGATATTCTCTAAAGATTTCATCGGTTTCAGAATTATCTGGATTCTTTGAATATAGAGTTTGGTCTTTGTATTTGTCCTTGGTCTTCTACATGGTTAGCTCAATCCGTTTTTCAGTACCAAATTTTCTATCAAGTGTTCCCAACATTCCATTCTTTATCATTAAACTCTTAACCGTTTAGACCATCTACCATTTTTTTTTCTGTTTCCTCTGCATTTAATGCTATCATATCTGAATCGATGGTTATCATTCCAAGGTGGTTTCAAGAGAACTGTATTTTGAGATTGATTAAACGCTGATGGTAGTATAGTGGAATATAAAAGGTTCTCTGGTAACAATAAATGAGCACGCATATATACCAAGGTTATAATAAGGTTGTTTTGAATGTAAGGTCGGAGTTGTCTTGCTGGAGCTGTGACGAAATTGGCTAATTTGAAAAAGGATTGAAATGTTATTTTCGGTAATAATAATGCCAAAGGAGCTAGCACAGATACGTGCTAACCGTTTACTCGGGTTCAGGGTGTTTTCAGGTGCATAACTATATACATCAATCTTTTCTTCCTTAGATGAAGTGTGGTTGGTTCATCCTCTCGATTGAGGTGTTTTCAAGAATCATAAAAGGTTTGAACGCAAATTGTAATCGTCAAGATACGAATGAGGTTAAAGATGAAATCAAGTGGCAAACTTGAAGAATTGTTTAGTTTCATATGTTTTAATTAATATTTTAATTCATTTTAATTGTCCAATGTTGGTAGTCCACAGTTAGCAGTCCACGGTTACTAATTCAATAATTCATATATAGTTTAATATATAATATACGAATTAATTAATACGTGTCATGACCCGTATACGTCTCAGACTCGATCACAACTCAAACTATATATATTATTGTAGAATCAACCTCAACCCTGTATAGAGAACTCGATCATTACTGCATAGAGGGTGCCTATGGTGATTCCAAATAATATATATAGATGCGTCGATATGATATGTCAAAACCTTGTATACGTGTCCCGATATTTAAGTGTGTAAAATAAATAACAGAAATTAAATGACGATAAATTAAATGCGTAAAGTAAATAACAGAATTTAAATGACAATAAATAAAATTGCGAGAATTAAATTGCGATAAAATAAATTGCGATAATTAAAATGTAATAAGGAATTAACAGTTAGCTAGGAACAGTTAGCTAGGAACAGTTAGCGTGGATTCTTAACAAAATTCCTCATAGTTAATTTATTTGTTTCTAACAAATTTTATTTTGTCAAATGTTTTCTTCATTATGCCACTTGTTGGATTCTGATAAAGCAAAATCCAAATATGAAATTGGATGAATATAGTTATTATGTGGTGAATGGATTTGTATATCGGTGGATGTAAGTAGGATAGTAAACGACTGTTGAATCAGCTTCAAAGAATGTACATTGTAACTTATTAATGTGAAATCTGAATATTCCTCGGGTATTACCTACCCGTTAAAATATTTTCACAATTAACACTTTATACTAAAGAATTTTTAATTACAATCTTTATGAAAACATATATACATATATATTTTCTTCAGATGCAATCATGGATTTAATGAGTTAATACGATATTAACTCATCCGATTTACCGTTAGAACAAGAATATATAATCTCTAAAACATTAGAGGTTACATAATCACTATGTCGAACTAAGATAAATGATGTAGAACATCATGTAGAACGATGATTATACTCGAGGTACAGAATGAAATGTCGAAGCTGGTGACGCGGATGTTGTTGTTGGTGGTACTAGTGCTGTTGGTGCTGAGGCTGGTGATGTTACTGGTGTTGATGATACTGCTAGTGCTTGCAAATTGTGTACCGTGCTCTCTAAAGTTAACACTCGATCTCGGAGTTCTTTAACTTCTTCTACTAACCCTGGTTGGTTATCAGTGTGAGGTAGAGGTCGGATATCTTCTCTAGTTCCGTTAATGGTAGCCTCAAGACGAAAAATTCTTGCAAAAAGGGTATAAACGGTGTTGCGAACAGGTTCGCCGGTGAGCGGGTCGAGCACTCCGACGTTAGGTGGTAAGTTCGGATCGTGATATGGAGTACCTTCTTCATTTCTCCATAGGGTAAGTATTTCGCGAACCCATCCCCACTTTCTAAAGAAATCACGGTAGTTGATCGGTTGGTGCGCTCCCGTCACGCTATCTTCGGAGTCAGAAGAACTTGGTCGATTCGTAGAGGCCATCGTACGTGATCACAGAAAAGATTTTTTGTATGAAAAGCTTAGTGACAGCAAATGATAGTTGGATGGTATTCTCAATGCATAATATGCCTAGATATATATAGTACCAGGATCCCTTAAATTACAGAGAAATTTACGGAAGATATCAGGCAAAGTTTATCGTAATAGATACGCTAAGATATAAATTTTTCTATACACTATCTATGCAATAAAGGCAGTAAGGCATGTCTAGACTTAGGAATGATTAGCAGGAAATTTTCCACTAGGAATGATATACAATACTTATAATATGCAGCTAAGGTCGAAGTCCAGACTTGCTAATGCATCCTAACAACTATCAGTTAGACACACTAATGCAAGACCTGGTTCGCTAGGACCAACGCTCTGATACCACCTGTGAGAACCCGTCCTTATCCACCTGGACGAAGTTATCAACATCTGGTCCCATTGCGAGGTGCTGTCCTAAATACGCCATGAAGGACTCCAAGTAATATCTATAAAATGAGCAAATGCACAGCGGAAGACTTAATTCGTACTTGAGAATAAACATGCTTTAAAGTGTCAACCAAAAGGTTGGTGAGTTCATAGGTTTATCATAACAATCATTTCAATATTTTAATAGACCACAAGATTTCATAATCATAAACATAATACACTCGCAAGTGTATGTAAAGCATTCTAAGTGGTTGAGCACTTGGTAACCATACTTAACATTTAATCACGTCGCATATTCCCTTTATTATGAAATCTCACTACACCGTACCAAGTGTAGTCACCGAAACGAAGTACTGTGCAACCGTTGAATACTGGTCGTCCAGTCCGGTTGGGGTTGTCAGGCCCGATAGATCTATCAATAGGATTCGCGTTTACAATACCCATATAAATAGTAGTTACCAAGCTACAGGGAAGTATGCCAGTGGTACAACTCAACGTAGAATATATTTTTAAGTACTTGTGTCTATTTCGTAAACATTTATAAAAGTAGCGCATGTATTCTCAGCCCAAAAATATATATAAAAAGGGAGTAATGAAACTCACTATACTGTATTTTGTAGTAAAAATACATATGACGTCATTGAACAAGTGTAGGGTTGGCATTGGATTCACGAACCTATATCATTTATATATATATATATATTAACACATATAATTGTAATCGAATGAATTTATATATTATTAATGATTTAATTGTTATTTTAATTATGTATCTCATTAATAACCTAACTAATTATATTTACTAATATTTTTTATAAATTATTAATATAATTATGTTATAAGTAGTAAATATGGTTTTATATAATTAATAGTTAATTGATAAAATAATACTAACAATAATAAATAAAAGGTTGTTTTATTTTAAAATAATAATAACAATAGTTATTATGATAATAATTTTGATAATATAAAAATAATAACATTAATGTTAAAATGATAGTAATAATAATAATAATAATTTTGACAAAAAATGTTAACTTTTCTAATAATGATAATAATAATAAAAATGATACTTTTAACAAAAATGAAAATCTTCAATAAAAATGATACTAATAATAATAATAATAATAATAATAATAATAATAATAATAATAATAATAATAATAATAATAATAATAATAATAATAATAATAATATAAGTAATGCTACCTTTAGAAGCTTTTCCAAAAATGAATGCCCCATACCGGGCTCGAACCCGCGACCTCACGCTAACCCGCTAACACCCATAACCATCCGTCTATCTCAACTTTTATGTTTATATTAATATCTTAAATCAATTTAACCCATTATCTTAAAAAACGTGGTTTGGCTCAAACTGAAATAGAACCGAAACAATGTAGCTGCAGTAGCAGGAAAAGCTTGTTATGGTGGTGTTCGATTATAAGTAAAAGAGATGAAATTGAACAGGTGGTTTCAAAGTGGTTCGATGGGTGTGTAAAGAGGTGGTTGTTCATGGTTATGGGTGGAGGATGAAGGTTATAGATTTCGAATGGTGGTGTAGATTAGATGAAAGAGTAATTGATGTTGGTTTTTAAATGATTGAATTAGAAATAAAAGGGCAGTCGATTGTTGGATACTTGAGGCTGTTATGTTAACCGAATCTCCCAAACAAGAAGAAGAAACAAAAACATTAAAGCAGATAGTGATATATGTAACGTATATGGTTGAATATATACAGATATTTACAAAATTTAAATAGGGTTTGATAGAGATGTAAAACGAAATCCGTTCTTTATCAAAGTGGTATAATTTATATCATTATTCAATAAGTATATTAATAATAATACTAATAATATTAATAGTAATAATAATCAATAATAATGATAATGATAATGATAATAATAATAATAATAATAAGAATAATACCAATTATAATAATAAAGATAATAATATTTATTAGTAATAAGATCAATAATAATATTAATAATAATAATAATATTAATGATAATAATAAGTTGTATCTTAAAATAACAATACATATAATAACTTTTAATAGTTTCAGAAATGAAAATATCGATATTACTGTTGTTTATATGGATAGTGATAATGATAATAATATGACAAATTATGCATATTAAATGTTCATATATATAAATATTATACGTATTAGTATGATTTTCTTCTTATCGTGTCAAAAATATTAAATTGTATCAAGAGTTTGGTTTAAAATTAGTCGAAATTTTCCGGGTCGTGACATCATTTATTTTCATCATTTTAATAAACCACAAGAATTTCATTTCCAGTTCTCATAAATATACGTCCCATGCATAGAGACAAAAATAATCATTCATATGGTGAACACCTGGTAACGGACATTAACTAGATACATATAAGAATATCCCCTATCATTCCGGGATCCTCCTTCGAACATGATATAAATTTCGAAGTACTAAAGCATCCGGTACTTTAGATGGGGTTTGTTAGGTCCAATAGATCTATCTTTAGGATTCGCGTCAATTAGGGTGTCTATTCCCTAATTCTTAGATTACCAGACTTTAATAAAAAGGGGCATATTCGATTTCGATAATTCAACCATAGAATGTAGTTTCAATTACTTGTGTCTATTTCGTCAAACGTTTATAAAAATGCATGTATTCTCAGTCCCAAAAATATAAAGAGTAAAAAGGTAAATGAAACTCACCATACTGTATTTCGTAGTAAAAATACATATAACGTCATTGAACAAGTGCAAGGTTGGCCTCGGATTCACGAACCTAAATTAATTATATATAATTATGTGTTGGTCAATATTTGTCTAACAAATTAGGTCAAGTCATAGTGTACCACAATCCTAATGCTCGAGACTAATATGCAAAAGTCAACAAAAGTAAATTTGACTAAAAATAATTTCCAAAAATCTATACATGATTAATATATAGTTTAAATATCGTCGTTTTATATTTTTAAATATTTTTAAAAGATTTATTAGAGTAAATAATATAATTTATTTATTAATAAATAAAATTGTTATATTAAATTTATATAATAAAATATACTTTTATATATATTAAGTAATAAAATTTATAGGGTTCATTTAATATCATAAAGATAATATGATAGGTATTATTAAAGTAAGTTATTACACGTAGTAAAATATGTTTGTATCACATATTTACTTGATAAAATAATATCTATAATGATAGTAAGTAAAAGTTGTATTATTTTGTAATAATAATTATTATTATAAAAATATCAATATTTATAATTACTAAGATGACATTATGATAAAACGATAATTCTAATTATGATAACTTTAATATTTATGATAATTTTTAATATTATCTTTAAAATAATAATTCTATTTAAAATAATAATAATAATGATATTTTATAGTAACAATGACATTTCTATTAAAATGATAATTTTTGGTAAAATGATAGTTTTAATACTAACGATACTTTTAATAATAATAGTAATGATAAAAATAATAAGAACGATAATTTTATCTAAATCAATATCTTATAATATTTTAATTTCATCATGATACTCTTACTCATTATTTTCTAATCGTTTCGTTTAATAGCTTTTAATTTTCTTTTATATCGTGTTCATAATAATGATAATAATAGTAATCAAAATAATTAGGTGTTACAAATATTTGTTTTAATTACACCAATATTAATAATGATAGTTACTATAACATTATTAGCGATAATACGAATAATTATCTTAATGATAATATAGTAATAATAATAATAACAATAACAATAACCATTTTTAAATAATGATATATATATATATATATATATTAATAATGATAATAATAATAATAATAATACTAATAATAATAATAATAATAATTGGATAATAATAATAATAATAATACTAATTATAACTTTAACGATAATAACGATAGTAATAATAAAAAAAATAACAATTTTTAATGATAAATCCCTTTTATTGATAAAGATAATAATAATGATAATAATAAGATAAAACTAGAACGACGATAAAAACGACGATAATAATAATCATTTTTAATAAAAATATCGAAAATTCAATTGATTATAACTTCTAATCCGTTCATCGAAACCATTCGATATCTAAAGGAAAAGTTCTTAATTTTTCGCTAGCTTTCCAAAGACATGTATATCTTATACCTTATCTCAACCGCAAGTGTAACTAATTCAATATTCAACCTAACCTGTCTAAGGGTAATATCAAAAGTACAAGCATGCATAATCCTAAATACTCGAGCACTAGTCAGGGATACACTATTAGTATGTAAAAGTTAAATTATGAGTACTCACGTATCAATATTGAGATTCAATATTGCAGGAAAGGTACGTAGACGCAACGGAAATGATAAACACTATATTGACCTTATGAGCATACCCATGAACCATACTCAATCACCTCCATAGCTATAACCCATAATTTCCTTAATCCTATCCTACTCGAAAAACAATTTTGAAATCACTCGGACAGCACTCCGTCGTAATATTTTATGTATACTAATAATATCTTGAAATAATACGGAGTAAATATATATATGTAAATCGATTGAGAGAGTTTAGAGAAAAATATTTTCAAGTTTCTATGAAATAATGAAACCTATTGAATTCTATTTATAATAGATTTTTGAATTATTAAAGTGAATTATTAAAGTATGAATTATTAAAGTGGATTATTAAAGTATGAATTATTAAAGTGAATTATTAAAGTATGAATTATTAAAGTGAATTATTAAAGTATGAATTATTAAAGTGAATTATTAAAGTATGAATTATTAAAGTGAATTATTAAAGTATGAATTATTAAAGTGAATTATTAAAGTTAAAGTAAAGTAAAAATAAAGTAAAGGTAAAGTTTAAGTATAGTAAAAGTATAAAACTATGTACGTATAATACGCGTATAAATATATATAATATTAAATTAAATCGTTATATATATTTAATAAAATAAAATATAAATATCGTTATCTTTATCGTACTAGTTAAGTAATGAGTTGTCAAAAGTGGTTCTAGATATTTATAAAAGTTATATACGTTTTAATAATAAAGTTCTTTTTAAACTGAAAACGTTTTTTTTTTACGTTTAAAACTAAATAGATCAATCGAGTCTTTATGAGATTCAATCTTCCACTATCCTTTGTCTAGTTCTCAATGATTGACAATTTGTTCTTATTTATAAATCACTTTACCATTTTCCGAATATTGTTAAAATGGAAAGATTTCTCAAATCAACGTGGGCCTTTCAACAGAGACTTGTAATCATAATTCAATATATCTGATAATTCAATCATTTGATCTTATCTTCTAATTCCATTGATAAACATTTTGAAACAGATACAATCATATAAAGTATTTAATCTAATATTTTGTTTACGTTTCAAGTTATAATATATATACACATATACATATATAATCATATTCGTTCAAAGGTTCGTGAATCGTTGGAACTTGGTCGAGGTTGAATGAATGTATGAACATAGTTTAAAATTCTTGCAATTTAACTTAACAAATATTGCTTATCGTGTCGGAAACATATAAAGATTAAAGTTTAAATTTGGTTGGAAATTTCCGGGTCGTCACAGTACCAACCGGTTAAAGAAATTTCGTCCCGAAATTTGAGTGGAAAGGTTGTGAATGATAATAAGTATGTTTTCATGATGCATACGGCTGAAAATTAGAGTTTTATCATCAGCGAATAATTTGGATAAACAATCCATTTATATGAAGAGTACGAATGAAGCTAACATAGAAGAGTGAAATGAGTAAGTGTAGATTCATCTTATCATTTAACGTAGATATGATTGATTCCCAGATTTCAAGGGATTTGAAGAAAATCTTCTTAATAAGATTTAACTCTCCAGTAATCAAGGGAATTAGGATCCGCTTTAAATGCGATCGTCCATTTTAATTGTTCTGTCGGAGATTTTCTTATAAATTCACCTCCTTCATTTCCTTACAACTCACACCTTCTGTTGATGCATTTTATGCAAGTCCCTAGACATCTACCCACGTCCATTGCAGGTACAACAGTTTACAGGCCACCATGATTGCTCGTTATTATCCTATCCGTGTTTGTATGTGGTTACAGGAACTGCAGGAACGAGATTTAGATGTTTGACTATGTTAGACTTAGTCAGACGTACGAGTGAAGCCTCACTAGTACGCCTGACAGGCTCATATGCACGGTTGATGCTGAGCTAAGTCACAATTATAACCTAAATGAGAAGACACGAGTGAGTGATCACCCGTACGGCTGATGAAGCCAACTCATACGTGTGATGAATGAATCATATGGGTGAGTCAACAGCAGGGGTATATAAAGTCTTATGCTCTTCATTTTAGGTTAAGCCTCTCATTTGTTACACACATTCAGATCTAGTGAGCTCCTCCGATTCTCTCTCAGTCCAAATCACCCAGGTGGTGAATAATAGCTCTAGGTGTTGATCTAATCACACTTGATTTAGTTGTGGTTTGACTAAATTAATCAAAAAAAAAACTTAACCTATTCACTAGAGGGTTTGATTCACTTATTCCGCCATTGTGTGAGTTAAATCTGTTGATTTCTAAGTTCCTAGTCATGTTTTATCACCTTCTATTCTTTCCCCCTCAACTCATATTTTAAAGTATTCATCAATATGCTCCATCCAGTTCTGATTCTCGATATACTTCTAACTTTCATATCGGTAATTCTTCTTTTTTATCTACCGCCAGAAGAATCTATTTACTTCTACTATACTCTTGGGTTTATAGTGTTTCTAGTTCTCCCGTGTCTTTATATTGCTATATGCATCGATATATATGGTTTATAATTTCTGGTTTGTCGTTGGAATTTATATGTTCCCCTATATTTCAAAGTCTCTGCTTCTGTCTTCTATAATCATTATCATTCACAGATAATGCTCTCTTTTATTTGCTGCAATTTATACCCCAATTTCTATTTCAGAGTTTTGTCCTTTCGTTTCTTCTTCTTGCGATTAAGCACCGCTTGTAATGGTCCAGAATTCACAGATATGAATTTCGGAATGAACATTGTTAATGTTCTAGGAAGGAAATTGTGATGGCACGATCTTGACTTGTCAAATTACTAGAATACCTTGGAAAAGGCCGAATCATCAAGAAATATTTTCTTGATATTTTAGAGGTTAAATAGAATACAAGAGTCGTATAACATGGCACATGATGATGTTATGATCTGTGAATCATCACGTTCCATTTAGAAACTCAGCATGACTTACTGTAATATAATCACATTGATCAAGTGTCATTATATTATACTAATTCATGCTTCAGTTCCCAACATTACTTCAAAATATTCCTATTTTAAACTTGAATGTTTCAGAATTTAGAAACTAAAATAGTTTCTTTTATGATGTAATACAGATAGCGCGAAGAGGTAAATGATTTCAAATAAGAAAAATTAAGAAAATATCTTCAGAAATATGGAGGATATTTATAATGAAAGATATGATGATATTTTAGAATTTATAATATCAGAGGATGATGAAGAATATTTTCCGCAGGGGTTTAGAGTCAGGAGCAAGGTATTCGTTAATGACTTCAGCAGGTACTGAATCATTTGGATCCTTTGAAGTCAGGTTCAGTCTTTGTAATTTGTCCACAGCTTCCTTCCTACTTTGCTCAATCCGTTTTCCAGTTTCAAAACTTCTCTTTTTCTGCACTTTGCCAGCACATTTCATCATTATCATCCAGCTTTTACCGTTTAAAGTCGTTTATAGTTTTTGCTGCTTCATCAACATTTGTTTTTCATTTTCGGAGAACCAATTCGTAGTTCGGAGTGTTTTTCAGAAACTTCACATTCAAATTAAGTCCGGAAGATAGACGTTATATATACACATATAACTGTTGGCGTAGACATCCTGCGAGATTTCAAAATACTGATTGCTAATTCCCAATGATTCGTATGGCAATTCTCATTACAAGATGCGAATGAGTAAATAATGGGGTTTCAATGAATAATTATAATGACTTTTTATAGAGGCTAAAGTCAAAGGGTAATGAAGTTGTTGATACATCTGCTAATAATGTAGTGGAATGTAAAAGGTTCCCTGGTAACGATGGTGTATATCTCAAGGTTATAATAAGGTTAGTCTGACTGAAAAGTCGAAGTTGACTTGCTGGAGCTGTGACAAAACTGGCTACTTTGAATAGGGGTCGCAAAGTTATTTTTGCTAATAAATGTCAAAGAATCTGACGCGGATACGTTGTTTAAACTTTTACTTTGGTTTCAAGAGTTTTTCGGGTACATAACTGTGGGTAACATGTGGTTGGATCATCATCTCGATTGCTCATCATTCGAAGTGTCTTCAGAAATTTTCGAAGGGTTTGAACACAGATTGTAATCGTTAACATACGTTTGATGTTCTAACACAGTTTTGAAGTCAAAATATAGCTTGTGAAAGATGTAAGGATCTAAGAGTGATGATTTTGGTCATATCTCAAGTTGAATTTTGAGATTTCAAAATCAGAATATGTAATTAAATTTTGAATGAGTATGGTTGTTTTGATTTCTATAAAAGAATGTATATTGTTATGAAAGTAGGGAGTATAATGGATGATTTACTGAATCAGATTCGAAGAATGTAACATATTAATTGTGAATTTATATATCTCTCGGGTATTACCTACCCGTTAAAAAAAATTTCACAATTAATATTTTGTACAAGAGAATTTTATTACAGTCTTTATGAAAATATATATATGTATATTTTCTTCAGATGTAACATAGATTTAATGAGTTAATGTTAAATTAAACTCATTTGATTTACGGTTGGAACTAGAATTGAATAATCCCTAAAGGCTTTAAAAAGGCTTTAAAATGTATCATATAGATGTGATGACCCGGGAATTTTCGACCAAATTTAAACTCTAATCTTTATATGTTTCCGACACGATAAGCAAAGTTTGTAATGTTGAATCTCGAAAACTTTAAAACTAGGTTCATATATTCAATTGACCTTTGACCGATTCCGACGATTCACGAACATTGGTTGATAAGTAAATATGTATATACATATAATAAAATATATATATATATATATATATATATATAATAAACTGAAATTTTATAATATAATTAAGTGGATCCATAATGTAAAATAATAGTTAGAACAAATAAGTTAATATCAAAACGAATATATATACATATATATACATATATATATATATATATATATATATATATATATATATATATATATATATATATATATATATATATATATATATATATATATATATATATATATATATATATATATATATATATATATATATATATATATATAACTATATATATATTATTATGAATCTATATAAGTAATTTCTATTTATAGTTATTAATATATTATAATATCAAATACACAATAAACGTTACTATATAATATAGTGAAAAGTTAATATATTATATGCAGGTACAAGTTATAATGTTACATTAATATTATAATCATCACAATCATTATTATTAAAGTTAATATTAATATTAACATTTTTATTATAAATTATAATATGTGATATATATATATATATATATATATATATATATATATATATATATATATATATATATAATTTGTTATGCATAAGTTGTTATATTGTTGATATTATTATTATTATTCTCATTAATAATATTGATATTGTTATAACTAATATCATTATGATAAGTATTATTATTGTTATTATTAATAGTATTGTTATAAGTTTTAAAATTATTATTATCATTATCATTAACAATAATATTATTATTACTACTATTATAAATTTTTTATTTATTTATTTATAATATTAAGAGTATTATTATTATTGTTAATTAATAAGATTAATTCAAAATATATAAATAACATACATAATTAATGAAGATTTAAATAAATGTAGATAAGAACACTTATATATATAATTATAATTATGCTTATAAAAATATATACACCCATTTCAGTTTTTTTTTTTTTTTTTTTTTGTTCTGTTCTCCCTATTACTCTCGTTAAACCAGTCGAGCATCAACAACCCTACAAAATTGACTTTGATCATTTTTTTGATCAATCATTCAAACCTCATCATTTTTTTTTTCTCCACTTCTGCTGACTGATAAAAGAAAGAAACAGGTTCATCATTTTATTTATTTATTTATTTTTCTCTCGATCATTAATACAAAACCCATTTAACCTTAATCTAATTCGGATCAAATTAAGAAAATGTAAGAATGCAGATATGTTCTTATTCATGTCGTGAATGTGTACACACAATTTCAAATTTCAATTCGATAAAACAAGGTTGAATTTCAAGGTCAAAGTTTTAAATTGTAAAAGTCAACGAAATTGTTCTTGATGAAATCCAAGTTTGTTTTGAGGTTTTAAGCTAAATTATTGATTCCAATAGTTTCCATACATGATTCATAAACTACTTTATGTTATAACCATAATCTATTACGTACTCTAATTCAAAAATTGATTTTTTTTTTTGGACCGTGAGCTGCTATGCAGCGTTTTTAATTTTTTTTTATTTAATTTTCGTTTTCAAATCACTCAGGAACATGTATAGATCGTTATATGTTGTTGGAAAAATCCTAAACTTATTTTGCAATTCGTTGATTAATTATTTTGGAGCCATGGTCGTTTGTTGTGATCTTGATGGAGAAAATGGAAGTTAACAGAAACATTTTATATAAATTTTAAGATAGTACAAACTCAGATAATCAAGCACAGCTGAGTGGTTAGGAGTGTTGTCGGGGAACGGAAGGTCACGGGTTCAAGTCCCGCTTGGTGCGTCTTTGTGCAATTCTTTTTAAAGATGGTTCCTAAGGTAGTTTTTAATATCAAAAATTATTATTATTATTTGTAATTTCATTATTATTATTATTATTATTGAAATTGTTATTGATATTGTTATTGTTATTGTTATATTTGTTAGTTATTAGTATTATTAGATTAACATTAATAATATGATTTATATTTAAGTAACATCATTAAATATTATACGTATTACTAATATTAGCATTAATAATATGGATAAAAGTATTATTATGATTTCTATTATGTTTGTTATTATTAGTGATATAGTATTTATTACTAATATCATAGTTGCAAGAATTAAAAGTATTACTAGTACTATTTGTATTATCATTATCATTATAATTATTAGAATTGGCATTATAATTAGTATTATAAGTATTACTATTATTATTATGATTAATTTTATTGTATTATTAATGTATTATAATTATCATTGTCATGATTATTATTATCCTCCTTAGCAATACCATTTAAAAGTATTATGATTAAAATTATAGAATTATCAATGTTATTATTAGAAATTGTTATTTGGACTAACATGATAGTTATTATTATTAATATTACTAATAAAAGTATTAGTTATCTTTATTATTAGTATTACGAATTATGATTATAGTCACCAATATGAATAATATTATTATTATCAGAATTAGTGACTAATCATTTTTGTAAATTATTAGTATTGTTGTTATTATTAACCTAAGTATCATTCTAAACCAAAACATTACTATTATTAGTATTATTATTATCAATAAGATTATTAATATTATTATAAGTAAATCATTGCTATCAAAACTATCATTTTAACATATAAATATTTTGTACATAAAATATACTCTTTATATATACTAAAAATACATTAATATGTTATATACAATATATCAAACATATTAATAGAATTTATATAAATACTTACATATAATCAACTAATGATTTTAAATATAATACTAACCATATATATATATATATATATATATATATATATATATATATATATATATATATATATATATATATATATATATATATATATATATATATATATATATATAGATATATTAATATAAATAGATATATAAATATTAAACATTTTAAAGATATACACAAACTAAATAAGTATAAGATATAATTTAAGATATATATATAAACTTGTTTGATTACGATTATACATTTTAATTTATATACAAATGATATAGGTTCGTGAATCCGAGGTCAACCCTGCGTTGTTCAGTTGTTCAATATAGTCATATGTATTTTTACTACAAAATACATTAGGTGAGTTTCATTTGCCTTTTTTACCCTTTATATTTTTGGGCTGAGAATACATGCGCAATTTTTATAACTGTTTTACGAAATAGACACAAGTAATCGAAATTACGTTCTATGGTTGAATGATTGAAACTGAATATGCCCCTTTTTAGTCTGGTAATCTAAGAATTAGGGAACAGACACCCTAATTGACGCGAATCCTAAAGATAGATCTATTGGGCCCAACAAGCCCCATCCAAAGTACCGGATGCTTTAGTACTTCGAAATTTATATCATGTCCGAAGGAGGATCCCAGAATGATGGGGATATTCTTATATGCATATTGTTAATGTCGGTTACCAGGTGTTCAATCCATATGAATGATATTTTTGTCTCTATGCATGGGACGTTTATTTATGAGAAATGGAAAATATGAAATCTTGTGGTCTATTAAAATTATGAAATGATTATTTATGTTAAACTAATGAACTCACCAACCTTTTGGTTGACACTTTAAAGCATGTTTATTCTCAGGTATGAAAGAAATCTTCCACTGTGCATTTGCTCACTTTAAAGATATTACTTGGAGTCATTCATGACATATTTCCAAAGACGTTGCATTCGAGTCGTCGAGTTCATCAAGATTATTATTAAGATAATTATAATTAGATATATTATGAAATGGTATGCATGTCTGTCAACTGTAGATGTAATGAAATACTGTCTTTTCAAAACGAATGCAATGTTTGTAAAATGTATCATATAGAGGTCAAGTACCTCGAGATGTAATCAACTGTTGTGAATCGTTTATAATCGATATGGACTTCGTCCGGATGGATTAGGACGGGTCCTTTCAGTTGGTATCAGAGCGGTGGTCTTAGTGAACCAGGTCTTGCATTAGTGTGCTTAACTGATAGTCATTAGGATGCTTTAGTAAGTCTGGACTTCGACCGTGTCTGCATGTCAAAAGTTTTGCTTATCATTTTTGTCGGAAATTATCTGTTTATCATCCTTGGGAAATTACCTGCTTATCATTCTTAGTCTAGACACATATTACTGCAATGATTGCATGAATAGTGTATAGACAAAATTCGTATCTTAGTGTATCTGCTAATTCATATCTTAGCATATCTGTTACTGTAACCTTGCCTGACAACTCCCGTAGATTCCTCCGTAACTTATGAGATTTTAGTACTATATATGCATGTGTAAAATTATGTATTGCAGGGTACTAATCTACATCCTATAATCTATTTCTTATCGAAAATCCTTCATCTGATCGTACGAGATGAATCCTGCAACCAGTTCGAGTCTCTCAGATTCCGATAGCTATTCCGATACTTATTCCGACAGCTATTCCGACATAGATGTTCACCTAAGCTCCGAAAACAGCGTCATCGGCATGAATTAACCAATCAGCCATTATCAATTCATCTGATGGGTTCGTAGTCGACTTAATTAATGGAAACGCGCAGAAGGCAATCCCTTCCACCAACCGAATTCACCTCTTGACAATGAACCTGAAGCGTTTACCGGCGAACCTGTTCAAGACACCATTTTCAGTCTCATTTCCAGGGTAACTCGACAAGATTATATTCTATCCACAATTCTGAACCTTATTCATCCGCTCGTTCCGACCGACAATCATCCTGAAGTAATAAGTCAACGAACTTCGCGCTCGAATAATCAATTCGGAGATTATGGTGCAAAATGTACCAGCTTCAGCAACATCACCGGCACCAACAGTACCATCAATAACAGCACCAGTACCATCAACAATCCATGCTTCAATATCATCATCTGTACTTTGAGAATGATCTTCGTTCTACGTATCGTTCTGCCTCATTTATCTTCGTTTGACATGACGAATATGTAATCTCTAAAGTTTTAGAGATTATTTATTCTAGTTCCAACCGAAAAGCAAATGAGTTTAATATCATATTAACACATTAAATCCATGAATACATCTGGAGAAAATATATATGTATATATGTTTTCATAAAGATTGTAATTAAAAATTCTTTTGTACAAACTGTTAATGATGAAAATATTTTAACGGGTAGGTAATACCCGAAGAATATTTAAGATTTCACATTTATAAGTTACACTGTACACTCTTCGAACCTGATTCAACGGTCATTTACTATCCTACTTACATCCACAGATATACGTATCCGTTCACCACAGAATAACCATATTCATCCAATTTCATATTTGGATTTTGATTTATCAGAATCCAACAAGTGGCATAATGAAGAAAGAATGGACACAATAAAAATTGATTAGAAACAGACTAATTAACAATATTAAATTTTATTAAGAAACCACGCTAACAAAATCCTAGCTAACTGTTCCTAGCTAACTGTTAATTCCGTATTACGTTTTATTTATCGTAATTTATTTTATCGCAATTTATATTCTCGCAATTTATTTATTGTCATTTAATTTCTGTTATTTACTTTACGCACTTTATTTATCGTCATTTAATTTCTGTTATTTATTTTACGCACTTTAAATATCGGGACACGTATACAAAGTTTTGACATATCATATCGACACATCTATATATATTATTTGGAATCACCATAGATGTAAAGACCCGTCCTTATCCCCCTGGACGAAATCATCAACATTTGGTTCCATTGCGATGATCGACTCCAAGTAATGTCCTTAACATGAGCAAATGCACAGCGGAAGACTTAATTTGTACCTGAGAATAACATGCTTTAAAATGTCAACATAAAGTTGGTGAGATATATAGGTTTGACGCTAGCAGTGTTATAACTATGGACCACAAGATTTCATATGTAAACATTTTAATAAAAATATTCTAAGTGGTTGAGCACTTGGTAACCATACTTAACATTTAATCACGTCGCATATTCCCTTTATTATGAAATCTTACTACACCGTACCAAGTGTAGTCACGAAACGAAGTACTGTGCAACCGTTGAATACTGGTCGTCCAGTTCGGTTGGGGTTGTCAGGCCCGATAGATCTATCAACAGGATTCGCGTTTACAATACCGCTGTAAATATTAGTTACCAAGCTACAGGGAAGTATGCCAGTGGTACAACTCAACGTAGAATATATATTTTTCAGTTACTTGTGTCCATAACGTAAAACATAAAATACATGTATTCTCATCCCGAAATATTTAGAGTTTAAAAGTGGGACTATATACTCACCTAATGTATTTTGTAGTAAAAATACATATAACATTATCGAACAATTGTAGGGTTGGCCTCGGATTCACGAACCTATATCAATTGTATGTCTATTAAAACATAATCGTAATCAATCAAATATATATAACTTTTTTTTTTTTTTTTGTTTATATCATTTTTATGTTAATAACTTATATGTTCAGTGTATATATATTTTAACTAAATAAGATATTAAATTTGTTATGTTTTATATATTAAATGTATTTATATACTTATATACATATGTAAATCATTTTGTTAGTTAAAACAGTATTTTAATAATGCTAAGTTAATATTTGAAGTAATATAATGAAAATAATAATATTAAATATAATAATAACATTAGTAGTTTTTAATCAGATGGATAATGGTAATAAAATTTATAATTTTAATATCAATTCTTAACACTTTATAACAATAATAATTGTAGCAATTTTAATACAAACCCTTTATAAATTAATACTAATATTAATATTTATAATAGTAATTTCGTATTATGTTCAAAAAAATAATGTTAATAATAATAATAATGATAATAGTAAGTGTTACTTTATAATACTAATAATTATAATATTAATAATAATAATAATAATCAATATAATAAGAAAATATAATAGAATTATATACCATTTATAAGTTGTTCTAAAAAGAAATGCCCATGACGAGTCTCGAACCTCCGACCTCCTGTTACCGACGCAACACCCTAACCATCCAGTCTAGATCGTTTTTCTGCTTATAATCCGTTTCTAATTTTAATTAAACCCTTTTCTGTTTTAACTTCATCTTCTTCATCATATGTAATTCGATCAGAACCCATAGAAATCATACCAGCGAGTTGTTAATTTGTTTTAAGACTTTCGATATAAACAGAAACATTCCAGATTGTTTAATTTGTGTTTAACAAAACAAAAATATATATATATATATATATATACAGCAGCCACCACGACCCGTTTAAGAATTTCCAATTCGATTTACCTGTCCTGATGTCGACACTCAACAATTAAGGTGATTTACCAGTTAGTTTTTAAAATTTACAACTTCTACCGAACCTTTATAGATCGTTACAATTAACTAAAACAGAGAATAAAATCAAAATAAAAATCGTTGATGAACTCAATAATCAAATCATCAAACTTCGAATTTAAAACTGTTTTACCTTTTAATTACAACATGAAATTTGTTTTACGTCATTAACAGAAACTTTACAAATTGTCAATTGCTCCTTAGACTCAAAAACAGGTTCGAATTTTACAAATAACGGATTAAGAACAGGGTTTTAAAAAAAATATAAAAACTGAGTTCCTTCAACACCTGCTGGGTTACATTCGTTTTTTTTTTTCCTTTAGAGGTGATTCGATTATATAAAGGATAAAAGGAAATATCAAATCGATACAGCTGTAAGGATGTTGACAGAAGCTCACAGGCGTAACAGAAATATTGAAAAAGGAAACAGGAAACCTGATTTAATATAATGATCCGTATATATGTATATACATACTGTATACAAAAACAATTAATCCGTATTTTGTATATGTATATCAGTATTGTTATTATATATATAATTCTGTATTTGCATATTTATTTTTGTATATTACATGTATATAGAAAACATAATAATATTTATTGTATGTATACATTAATTTTTAGTATAAATATTGGAACTAATATTAATAATATATATAAAAAAATTGATATCAAACTTATTATAAAAAAAAAATTATTTTCAACTAATATTAATTACAATTACACAATTAATAATTATATTAATTATAATATTAGATATTAATAATGATACCAACTATAAAATGGTAATAATATTATTACCTACAATGCTAATAATACTACTAACTAATATATTATTATTAATATGATTACTGATAGTAATAATGTTAATAATATTAATAATATAACAAATAAAATTCATATTTATAACGTAATATTATTAATTCAAATATCTATTTTGAAAGTAATAATAATATTGATATGACAGCTATACATATATTTATATATATATATATATACATATATATTTATTTATCAATAAGGGTTCGTGAATCGTTAGGCATGGTCAAAGGGTAATTGATTATCCGATTTTAGATTTCAAACTTTCTAGACTCAACATTACAGATTTTGCTTATCGTGTCGAAAACCTAATAAGATTAAGGTTTAAATTTGGTCGAAAATTTCCGGGTCGTTACAGTACCCACCCGTTAAAGAAATTTCGTCCCCGAAATTTGGTAGAGGTTGTCATAGATAACAATGAGAATGTTTTCATGATGAATATGAGGTAATAATAGAGTTTTATCATTATTGGGAGATATAGATAAAACAATCGATCATGTGAAGCGTACAAGTGAAGTTATCACCAAAAGAGCGAAATGTGTAAATAAATATATTCGTTTCAACCGATGACGTAGTTACTGTTGATTTCCGGGATTTAAGGGATTTAAAGAAAATCTTACGTAATAAGATTTGGTTCTTCAGCGATTTAGAAAATCAAAATCTTCTTTAATTAATGCAATAATCTGTTCCTGATTTCTCTGTCGGATATATTGCTATAAATCCACCCCCTTCGTTTTCCTTATTCTCCACACCTTTTATTCTTTCTTCCTCTACTCATTCTTAATATGTTCCATCCAATCCTGATTCTTATTATACTTCTAACCTTCATATCTTTCATTCTTTTTTTTTTTTTTTTTTTTCATTTGCCGCCATAAGAATCTATTTACTTTTATGATTTTCTTGGAATTATAATGTTTCTTATTCTCCCGTGTCTTTACGTCGCATTACGTATTGATATACACGGTTTGTAGTTTCTGGGTGATTATTGGGTTTTATATCTTCCCTTATACTTCGATGTCCTTGCTTTTGTTTTCTATAATCATTATCATCCACAGTTAATACTCTCTTCCATTTACTGCGATTTATACTCCAATTTCTATTTCGGAGCTTCATTCTTTTTCTTTTCCTCCTTTTCAACTAAGCATCTTTTGTAATGGTCCGGAATTCGTAGGTATGAAATTCGAGATGAATATAGTTAATGTCCTAAGAGAGAATTGGTAATGGCACGATTTTTGATTTGTCAAATTACTAGAATATCCTGGAAAAGACCGAATCATCAAGAGAATATTTTCTTGATATGTTTAGAGATTGGATAGATTGTAAGAGCCGTGTAACATGGCACATGATGATGGTACTGTGAATCATCACATTCCATTAGAAACGCAACATGACTTACTGTAATATAATGAAGTTGATCAAGTTTCATTATATTATACTAATTCACGCATCAGTTCCCAACACTGCTTCAAAACATTCATATTTTAAACTTGAAGATTTCAGAATTTAGAACTACCACAGTTTCTTTTATGTTGTAACGCAGATATTACGGGGAGATAGATGATTGCAGATAGGAACAGTTGTGAAAATATATTTAGAAATATGGAAAATATGTATAGCGTAAAATATAAAAATATCTTATAATATCAAAGATAAGATGATGATGAATAATATCATCTGAAAAAGTTTAGAATAAGGAGTAGGGTTCATACTGACGGTTTCAACAGACACTGAATCATTTGCATTATTTGAAGGCAGGCTCATTCCTTGTATTTGTTCTTTGTTTCCTTCACGGTTAGCTCAATCCATTTTTTTTTTTTTTTTTTTTTTTTTTTTTTTTTCAGCACTAAATTTTCTATCGAGCGTTCCTAACATTCCCTTCTTTATCATCAAACTTTTGGCCATTTAGGCCATCTAAAATTTTACTGTTTCCTCTGCATTTAATGCAGTCATATCTGAATCGTCGATTATCAATCCGAGGTGTTTTTGGGCGAATTGTATTTTTAGACGATTAAATGCTGATGATAAAATGGCGGAGTATGAAAGGTTCCCCGGTAACGATGAGGAAAACCAATCGTATATATCAAAGTTATAATAAGATTTTTTTTTTTTTTACGAATGAAAGGTCGAAGTTGTTCCGCTGAAGCTGTGATAAAATTGGCTACTTTGAAAAGGAATCGTAAGGTTGTTTTTGCTAATAAATGCTAAAGAATTCGTCGCGGTACGTGTTGAACTATGACTTTTGGTTCAAGAGTTTTTCATGTGTATAGATCTTTTCTTCTGTAGATGAAGTGCGGTCGGTTCAACTTCTCGATTGAGGTATTTTCAAGAATCCTGATAGGTTTGTACGCGGATTGTAAACGTCGAGATACAAATGAGGTTTAGGATGAAATCAAGTGGCAAACTTGAAGATTAGTTTAGTTTCATATGTTATAATCAATATTTTAATTCATTTTAATTGTCCAAAGTTAGCAGTCCAATAGTCCGATTGTACAATGATCCAATATATTCATATATAAATTAAATATATAATATTTGAATTAACTAATACGTATCGTGACCCGTGTACCAGTCTCAGTGTCGATCACAACTCAAAGTATATATATATTTTGGAATCAACCTCAACCCTGTATAGCCAACTCCAACATTCACATATAGAGTGTCTATGGTTGTTCCGAAATATATATATAGATGGGTCGATATGATAGGTCGAAACCTTGTATACGTGTCCCGTTATTTAAAGTGCGTAAAATAAATAACAGAACTTAAATGACAATAAACTAAATTGCGATAAAATGTAATACGAAATTAACAGTTAGCTGGGAACAGTTAACTAGGAACAGTTAGCGTGGAATCCTTAACAGATTTCAATTAGTTAATTCGTGTGTTTCTAACAATTTTTAATTTGTCCAATGTTTCTTATTTATGCCACTTGTTGGATTCTGATAGATAAAAATCCAAATTGAAATTGAAATGGAAATGGTAAATCTGGGGTGAACAGATACGTATATCGGTGATTGTAGGTGAGATAGCAAATAACCGTTGAATCAGATTCGAAGAATATACACTGTAACTTATTAATGTGAGATCTAAATATTCCTCGGGTACTACCTACCCGTTAAAATATTTTCATCATTAACAGTTTGTACGAAAGAATTTTTAATTACAATCTTTATGAAAATATACTTGTATATATATTTTCTTCAGATGTAATCATGGATCCAATGAGTCAAAAAGATTTTTTTTTTTTTTTTTTTTTTTTTTTTTTTTATCGTTAATACTTGATTACATGATCTCTAAAACATTAAAGATTACATAGTTACCATGTCGGACGAAGATAAATGAGATAGAACGATAAGTAAAGCGAAGATAATCGATATAGAATGATATGTAAAACGAAGATCATACTCGAAGTACAGATAGGGATATTGAGGTGTGTGATGTTGATATCCGAGGTACAAATTGTGATGTTGAGGTTTACGATGCGGTTGTGGTTGAGGGTAATATGGGTACTGTCGGTGTTGATGATGGTGGTACGGATTATGCTGCTGGTGCTGCTGCTGGTGTTTGTAACCTTCGCACCATATTCTCCAAAGCCGTCACGCGAGCGCGAAGTTCGTTAACTTCTGCTAGTACACCGGGATGATTGGTGGTTGGAGTGAGCGAATGAACAAGATCTGAAATATGGGATAGTATATAATCGTGACGAGATACTCTAGAAATGAGAGAGAAAATGGTTTCTCGAACAGGTTCGCCGGTAAGTGCTTCAGGTTCATCGCCAAGAGGGCAATTTGGTGGATGGAAGGGATCACCCTCTTCATGTCTCCAGTGACTTAGTATATTACAAACCCACCCCCAATTCATCCAGAATAGATGATGGGAGATTGGTTGATCCATTCCGGTGATGCTGCCTTCGGAGCTTGAATGAAAATCCATATCGGCATAGCTGTCATAATCTGAGGAATTCGAACTAGATGCGGAATCCATCTTGTATAATCGGAAAAATGAATTTTTGGTATGAAATAGATTATAGAAGTTAGATTTGATATTCTTCTATACATACTTTACATATGTATATATAATACCAAAATCCCGTAAATTACGGAGAATCTTTGAAAAGATGTCAACTAAAGTCCAAAGTAACAGATATGCTAAGATATGAATTTTGTCTATACACTATCGATGCACTAAATGCAGTAAGACGTGTCTAGACTTATGAATGATAAGCAGGCAATTCCCTAAGGATAATAAGCAAATAATTTACGACTAGAAATGATAAGCAAAACTTTTTGACAGGTAGACACGGTCAAAGTCCAGACTCACTAATGTATCATAACAGCTACTAGTTAGACACACTAATGCAAGACCTGGTTCACTAAGACCACCGCTCTGATACCACCTGTAAAGACCCGTCCTTATCCCCCTGGACGAAATCATCAACATTTGGTTCCATTGCGATGATCGACTCCAAGTAATGTCCTTAACATGAGCAAATGCACAGCGGAAGACTTAATTTGTACCTGAGAATAACATGCTTTAAAATGTCAACATAAAGTTGGTGAGATATATAGGTTTGACGCTAGCAGTGTTATAACTATGGACCACAAGATTTCATATGTAAACATTTTAATAAAAATATTCTAAGTGGTTGAGCACTTGGTAACCATACTTAACATTTAATCACGTCGCATATTCCCTTTATTATGAAATCTTACTACACCGTACCAAGTGTAGTCACGAAACGAAGTACTGTGCAACCGTTGAATACTGGTCGTCCAGTTCGGTTGGGGTTGTCAGGCCCGATAGATCTATCAACAGGATTCGCGTTTACAATACCGCTGTAAATATTAGTTACCAAGCTACAGGGAAGTATGCCAGTGGTACAACTCAACGTAGAATATATATTTTTCAGTTACTTGTGTCCATAACGTAAAACATAAAATACATGTATTCTCATCCCGAAATATTTAGAGTTTAAAAGTGGGACTATATACTCACCTAATGTATTTTGTAGTAAAAATACATATAACATTATCGAACAATTGTAGGGTTGGCCTCGGATTCACGAACCTATATCAATTGTATGTCTATTAAAACATAATCGTAATCAATCAAATATATATAACTTTTTTTTTTTTTTTGTTTATATCATTTTTATGTTAATAACTTATATGTTCAGTGTATATATATTTTAACTAAATAAGATATTAAATTTGTTATGTTTTATATATTAAATGTATTTATATACTTATATACATATGTAAATCATTTTGTTAGTTAAAACAGTATTTTAATAATGCTAAGTTAATATTTGAAGTAATATAATGAAAATAATAATATTAAATATAATAATAACATTAGTAGTTTTTAATCAGATGGATAATGGTAATAAAATTTATAATTTTAATATCAATTCTTAACACTTTATAACAATAATAATTGTAGCAATTTTAATACAAACCCTTTATAAATTAATACTAATATTAATATTTATAATAGTAATTTCGTATTATGTTCAAAAAAATAATGTTAATAATAATAATAATGATAATAGTAAGTGTTACTTTATAATACTAATAATTATAATATTAATAATAATAATAATAATAATCAATATAATAAGAAAATATAATAGAATTATATACCATTTATAAGTTGTTCTAAAAAGAAATGCCCATGACGAGTCTCGAACCTCCGACCTCCTGTTACCGACGCAACACCCTAACCATCCAGTCTAGATCGTTTTTCTGCTTATAATCCGTTTCTAATTTTAATTAAACCCTTTTCTGTTTTAACTTCATCTTCTTCATCATATGTAATTCGATCAGAACCCATAGAAATCATACCAGCGAGTTGTTAATTTGTTTTAAGACTTTCGATATAAACAGAAACATTCCAGATTGTTTAATTTGTGTTTAACAAAACAAAAATATATATATATATATATATATATATATATACAGCAGCCACCACGACCCGTTTAAGAATTTCCAATTCGATTTACCTGTCCTGATGTCGACACTCAACAATTAAGGTGATTTACCAGTTAGTTTTTAAAATTTACAACTTCTACCGAACCTTTATAGATCGTTACAATTAACTAAAACAGAGAATAAAATCAAAATAAAAATCGTTGATGAACTCAATAATCAAATCATCAAACTTCGAATTTAAAACTGTTTTACCTTTTAATTACAACATGAAATTTGTTTTACGTCATTAACAGAAACTTTACAAATTGTCAATTGCTCCTTAGACTCAAAAACAGGTTCGAATTTTACAAATAACGGATTAAGAACAGGGTTTTAAAAAAAATATAAAAACTGAGTTCCTTCAACACCTGCTGGGTTACATTCGTTTTTTTTTTTTTTTCCTTTAGAGGTGATTCGATTATATAAAGGATAAAAGGAAATATCAAATCGATACAGCTGTAAGGATGTTGACAGAAGCTCACAGGCGTAACAGAAATATTGAAAAAGGAAACAGGAAACCTGATTTAATATAATGATCCGTATATATGTATATACATACTGTATACAAAAACAATTAATCCGTATTTTGTATATGTATATCAGTATTGTTATTATATATATAATTCTGTATTTGCATATTTATTTTTGTATATTACATGTATATAGAAAACATAATAATATTTATTGTATGTATACATTAATTTTTAGTATAAATATTGGAACTAATATTAATAATATATATAAAAAAATTGATATCAAACTTATTATAAAAAAAAATTATTTTCAACTAATATTAATTACAATTACACAATTAATAATTATATTAATTATAATATTAGATATTAATAATGATACCAACTATAAAATGGTAATAATATTATTACCTACAATGCTAATAATACTACTAACTAATATATTATTATTAATATGATTACTGATAGTAATAATGTTAATAATATTAATAATATAACAAATAAAATTCATATTTATAACGTAATATTATTAATTCAAATATCTATTTTGAAAGTAATAATAATATTGATATGACAGCTATACATATATTTATATATATATATATATACATATATATTTATTTATCAATAAGGGTTCGTGAATCGTTAGGCATGGTCAAAGGGTAATTGATTATCCGATTTTAGATTTCAAACTTTCTAGACTCAACATTACAGATTTTGCTTATCGTGTCGAAAACCTAATAAGATTAAGGTTTAAATTTGGTCGAAAATTTCCGGGTCGTTACAATAGACACTCTATATGCAGTAATGATCGAGTTCTCTATACAGGGTTGAGGTTGATTCTATAATAATATATATACTTTGAGTTGTGATCGAGTCTGAGACGTATACGGGTCACGACACGTATTAAGTAATTCAAATATTATATATTAAACTATATATAAATTATTAGACTGCCAACTGTGGACTATCAACTGAGGACTATCAACATTGGACAATTAAAATGAATAAAAATATTGATTATAACATATGAAACTAAACAATTCTTCAAGATTGCCACTTGATTTCGTCTTAAACCTCATTTATATCTTCACGATTACATTCTGCATTCAAACCTTTCATGATTCTTGAAAACACCTCAATCGAGAGGATGAACCAACCGCACTTCATCTACGTAAGAAGAGATTGATGCATATAGTTATACACTTGAAAACTCTCAGAACCTGAGTAAACGTTTAACACGTATCTACGATAGCTCCTTTGGCGTTGTTATTACCAAAAATAATTTTACAACCCCTCTCCAAATTAGCCAATTTCGTCACAGCTCCAGCAAATCAACTTCGACTCTTCGTTTGAAACAACCTTATTATAACTTTGACATATATGCGTGCTCTTTTATTGTTACCGGGGAACCATTCATATTCCACCATGTTACCCTCAGCGTTAATCATCTAAAAACACAATTCTCTTGAAACCACTTCGGAATGATAACCGATTACTCAGATATCGTAGCATTAAATGCAGAGGAAACATAAAAATTGTAGATGGTCTAAATGGTCAAAAGTTTGATGATAAAGAAGAGAGTGTTGGGAACGCTCGATAGAAAATTTGGTACTGAAAAATAGATTGAGCAAACCATGAAGGAGACCAAGGCCAAAAACCAGGACCATACCCTATATTCAAAGAATCCCGATAATTCTGGATCCGTTGAAATCTTTAGAGAATATCTTGCTCTGAAGTCATGTTAAAATCTTGCAGAAAATCTTTCTCCATCGACCATCGAACTTAGAAATTCCAAAATATCATCATCAATATCTTCGATATTTCTGAGGATATTTTCATAAATATTCTCGTTCGAAATTATATACCTCTTCGTGCCTCCTGTGTATCATTATATTGGAAACATTCAATAGAAAATTTAGTATCGAAAAGCAGATTATGCGAAGCTATGAAGAAAACCGTGGACAAATCACAAAGAATAAGTTTGACTTCAAAGAATCCAAATGATTCCGTTTCTGATGAAACCTCTAGTGAATACCTTGCTTCCGAATCTAAACCCTTAAGGATAAATCTTCTTCATCACCCATCGATATTAGAAATTCCAAGATATCATCGTATCTTTCATTATAAATATCCTCCATATTTCTGAAGATATTTTCATATCTATTCTTATCTGAAATCAATAATCTCTTCGTGCTATCAGTGTTACATCATATAGAAACTGTTAGTTCTATATTCTGTAAACTTTCAAGCTTAAAATATGAATGTTATTGAAGTAATGTTGGGAACTGATGCATGAGTTAGTATAATATAATGACACTTGATCAATGTGATTATATCACAGTAAGCCATGCTGAGTTTCTAATGAGACGTGATGATTCACAGATCATAACGTCATCACGTGCCATGTTACATAACTTTTTCATTCTGCGTAACTTCTGAACATATCAAAAATATATATTCTTGATAGTTCTATACTCAGTGATTCTGATAATTTGACAAATCATATCGTGCTAATACCTTCTTTCTTATTTAGAACATTATGTTTATCCGAAATTCCATACTTACGAATTCTGGACCATTACTCGCTTTACTAGAGGTCGGGAGGATAATAAAAAGGCAAAGAGATCCAAAATATAAGAGAAAATATAAAGCCCAATGACAACACCAAAATTACAAACCGTGGATATCAGTACGTATAGCAATATAAAGACACTGGAGGATTATAAATACAATAATCCCTAGAGCATAATAGAAATAAACAGATTCTTCAGGTGGGAGTTGGAAAAGAAGAACGATCATTGCGATAGTTAGAATAAGAACAAGGATCAGGACAGGGTTAAGCATTTTTATAAATCTTTTGAATTTGGAAATTGAGTATAGAAGTGGTGAAAATAAATGGAACGGAAAAGGTAAATTTATAAAGGAAATATCAGACGTAGTAATCGGGGCAGACCACCGTATTTAATTAAAGAGATCTTAATTTCCATAAATCCCGAAGAATCAGATCTTATAGATCTTCAAGATTTTCTTTAAATCCCTAGAATTTCGGAATTCAACCAAGGCAATGTCAAAAGTTAAGACGCGCCTTATTTTCTAAATTCAAACCTGACTACGTCAAAAGTTAAAAATAAATCTTTGTTTCTCATTTCATTCTTTTGTGAATAGCTTCACTCGTGCTCTTCGAATAATCAAATTGTTTTATCCATATTACTCGATGATGATAAAACTCTATTTATCAACTCATATTCGTCATTAAAACATTTTTATAGTTAGCTATGACGACCTCACTCAAATTTTGGGACGAAATTTCTTTAACGGGTAGGTACTGTGATGACCCGGGAATTTTTGACCAAATTTAAACTCTAATCTTTATATGTTTTCGACACGATAAGCAAAGTTTGTAATGTTGAATCTCGAAAACTTTGAAACTAGGTTCATATATTCAATTGACCTTTGACTGATTCCGACGATTCACGAACATTGGTTGATAAGTAAATATGTATATACATATAATAAAATATATATATATATAATAAACTGAAATTTTATAATATAATTAAGTGGATCCATAATGTAAAATAATAGTTAGAACAAATAAGTTAATATCAAAACGAATATATATACATATATATACATATATATATATATATATATATATATATATATATATATATATATATATATATATATATATATATATATATATATATATATATATAACTATATATATATTATTATGAATCTATATAAGTAATTTCTATTTATAGTTATTAATATATTATAATATCAAATACACAATAAACGTTACTATATAATATAGTGAAAAGTTAATATATTATATGCAGGTACAAGTTATAATGTTACATTAATATTATAATCATCACAATCATTATTATTAAAGTTAATATTAATATTAATATTTTTATTATAAATTATAATATGTGATATATATATATATATATATATATATATATATATATATATATATATATATATATATATATATATATATATAATTTGTTATGCATAAGTTGTTATATTGTTGATATTATTATTATTATTCTCATTAATAATATTGATATTGTTATAACTAATATCATTATGATAAGTATTATTATTGTTATTATTAATAGTATTGTTATTAGTTTTAAAATTATTATTATCATTATCATTAACAATAATATTATTATTACTACTATTATAAATTTTTTATTTATTTATTTATAATATTAAGAGTATTATTATTATTGTTAATTAATAAGATTAATTCAAAATATATAAATAACATACATAATTAATGAAGATTTAAATAAATGTAGATAAGAACACTTATATATATAATTATAATTATGCTTATAAAAATATATACACCCATTTCAGTTTTTTTTTTGTTTTGTTCTGTTCTCCCTATTACTCTCGTGAAACCAGTCGAGCATCAACAACCCTACAAAATTGACTTTGATCATTTTTTTTGATCAATCATTCAAACCTCATCATTTTTTTTTCTCCACTTCTGCTGACTGATAAAAGAAAGAAACAGGTTCATCATTTTATTTATTTTTTTTTCTCTCGGTCATTAATACAAAACCCATTTAACCTTAATCTAATTCGGATCAAATTAAGAAAATGTAAGAATGCAGATATGTTCTTATTCATGTCGTGAATGTGTACACACAATTTCAAATTTCAATTCGATAAAACAAGGTTGAATTTCAAGGTCAAAGTTTTAAATTGTAAAAGTCAACGAAATTGTTCTTGATGAAATCCAAGTTTGTTTTGAGGTTTTAAGCTAAATTATTGATTCCAATAGTTTCCATACATGATTCACAAACTACTTTATGTTATAACCATAATCTATTACGTACTCTAATTCAAAAATTGATTTTTTTTTTTTGGACCGTGAGCTGCTACGCAGCGTTTTTAATTTTTTTTTATTTAATTTTCGGTTTCAAATCACTCAGGAACATGTATAGATCGTTATATGTTGTTGGAAAAATCCTAAACTTATTTTGCAATTCGTTGATTAATTGTTTTGGAGCCATGGTCGTTTGTTGTGATCTTGATGGAGAAAATGGAAGTTAACAGAAACGTTTTATATAAATTTTAAGATAGTACAAACTCAGATAATCAAGCACAGCTGAGTGGTTAGGAGTGTTGTCGGGGAACGGAAGGTCACGGGTTCAAGTCCCGCTTGGTGCGTCTTTGTGCAATTCTTTTTAAAGATGGTTCCTAAGGTAGTTTTTAATATCAAAAATTATTATTATTATTTGTAATTTCATTATTATTATTATTATTATTGAAATTGTTATTGATATTGTTATTGTTATTGTTATATTTGTTAGTTATTAGTATTATTAGATTAACATTAATAATATGATTTATATTTAAGTAACATCATTAAATATTATACGTATTACTAATATTAGCATTAATAATATGGATAAAAGTATTATTATGATTTCTATTATGTTTGTTATTATTAGTGATATAGTATTTATTACTAATATCATAGTTGCAAGAATTAAAAGTATTACTAGTACTATTTGTATTATCATTATCATTATAATTATTAGAATTGGCATTATAATTAGTATTATAAGTATTACTATTATTATTATGATTAATTTTATTGTATTATTAATGTATTATAATTATCATTGTCATGATTATTATTATCATCCTTAGCAATACCATTTAAAAGTATTATGATTAAAATTATAGAATTATCAATGTTATTATTAGAAATTGTTATTTGGACTAACATGATAGTTATTATTATTAATATTACTAATAAAAGTATTAGTTATCTTTATTATTAGTATTACGAATTATGATTATAGTCACCAATATGAATAATATTATTATTATCAGAATTACTGACTAATCATTTTTGTAAATTATTAGTATTGTTGTTATTATTAACCTAAGTATCATTCTAAACCAAAACATTACTATTATTACTATTATTATTATCAATAAGATTATTAATATTATTATAAATAAATCATTGTTATCAAAACTATCATTTTAACATATAAATATTTTGTACATAAAATATACTCTTTATATATACTAAAAATACATTAATATGTAATATACAATATATCAAACATATTAATAGAATTTATATAAATACTTACATATAATCAACTAATGATTTTAAATATAATACTAACCATATATATATATATATATATATATATATATATATATATATATATAATTTAAGATATATATATAAACTTGTTCGATTACGATTATACATTTTAATTTATATACAAATGATATAGGTTCGTGAATCCGAGGTCAACCCTGCGTTGTTCAGTTGTTCAATATAGTCATATGTATTTTTACTACAAAATACATTAGGTGAGTTTCATTTGCCTTTTTTACCCTTTATATTTTTGGGCTGAGAATACATGCGCAATTTTTATAACTGTTTTACGAAATAGACACAAGTAATCAAAATTACGTTCTATGGTTGAATGATTGAAACTGAATATGCCCCTTTTTAGTCTGGTAATCTAAGAATTAGGGAACAGACACCCTAATTGACGCGAATCCTAAAGATAGATCTATCGGGCCCAACAAGCCCCATCCAAAGTACCGGATGCTTTAGTACTTCGAAATTTATATCATGTCCGAAGGAGGATCCCGGAATGATGGGGATATTCTTATATGCATATTGTTAATGTCGGTTACCAGGTGTTCAATCCATATGAATGATATTTTTGTCCCTATGCATGGGACGTTTATTTATGAGAAATGGAAAATATGAAATCTTGTGGTCTATTAAAATTATGAAATGATTATTTATGTTAAACTAATTAACTCACCAACCTTTTGGTTGACACTTTAAAGCATGTTTATTCTCAGGTATGAAAGAAATCTTCCACTGTGCATTTGCTCACTTTAAAGATATTACTTGGAGTCATTCATGACATATTTCCAAAGACGTTGCATTCGAGTCGTCGAGTTCATCAAGATTATTATTAAGATAATTATAATTAGATATATTATGAAATGGTATGCATGTCTGTCAACTGTAGATGTAATGAAAGACTGTCTTTTCAAAACGAATGCAATGTTTGTAAAATGTATCATATAGAGGTCAAGTACCTCGCGATGTAATCAACTGTTGTGAATCGTTTATAATCGATATGGACTTCGTCCGGATGGATTAGGACGGGTCCTTTCAATAGAGGTCAAGTACCTCGCGATGTAACCAAATGTAATGTATTCATCCAGATGGATTAGGACGGGTCACGACATCGTGCTCTTCTTTTTGTTGCGGATTTTGATTTTCCTCTCCCAAAATGTGTCTTATGATGATCTTTCCTAAGTTCTTTCCTCAATTCGTCCATTTTGCCTCTTATG